>NC_083470.1:5200000-5372500 GCF_030014155.1 Tachysurus vachellii
CACCACAGAGGAAGTCTTCTTGATGGAGACATTTTGAAGACATCACAAAGTGCACTTTAATTCATCTCCATCTTCAAGATAGATGCAGAATAGCGGGAAACTGGTGAAAGAACGACTGTTTAATATGAACGAGGGCACGAAAGCCTTGATTATCACCACATATACGTTAGAGCACAGTGGAATGCTTTTCTGCACGTATCAAAAACTCAAAAACTCCTTTGAGGAGTTTGGGGTCAAAGTGCAGAGGCAGGTATGATACAGCACCCCTGGAGCAGAGAGGGTTAAGGGCCTTGCTTAAGGGCCCAACAGTGTTGGCAACAGTAGAAGGCAGCTTTACAGTGTTGGAGCTTGAACCCTGATCCTTCAATCAACAACCCAGTCTTAACCACTGGGGACACCAAGGGGGAACTTTTGTGGATGATTCATAACATATATCATATATGTAACTATAAACTGGTAAAATGTGCCTTTGTTATGAAATAAATTGTGTTGTAAGCTGAATAAAACTTCAGGGTGGTAACTAACTCCAATCCATCGCTTATTTTCCAAAGGCAGAAGATTTTTTTTGTATAGAAATCACAAACTGTATAGAAGCTTTTATTTTGTCACATATACATTACAGTGTAGTGAAATTCTTACTTCACATATCGCAGCTTTGGAGGCTGTGGTCAGAGGTCATCTATGATACAGTGCCCCTAGAGCAGAGAGGGTTAAGGGCCTTACTCAAGGGCCCACGAGTGTCAGCTTGACAGTGTTGGGGCTTGAATCTTGATCTTGCCTTGAGCCACCACTACCATTATCCAAAAACCTAAGGCTTTAATTATGTTAATTCTTCTTTTACGTAAATGTCGAAAGCATCTTTCAAACGATGAAATGTAAACGTAAGCAGGAATTATTCGTTATTAAAATTCGTCATTAGCTGTCCACATTGATCGACTGCAATCTTAGGACTTTTTAAATACCGAGTTACTGTAGCACATGCTAGCATGATCATTGGTGATAATCACTTCCCAGCTAACACGTGTTCTTTTCTGTATGGTCTCAAAGTGTTAATTAAAAACAGAGTAGCAAAGTATGAGAGCACTAAGTAGTTGGCTTTCTTTTATTATGTTATCTCAGTGACCAGGTTTTGCCTTTTTTATTACCATCTATCTGTATATCACCAGGCAGGAAGCATGATGAGAAGTGAGTAACATTACATCTTCACAGTTCCCAGGTTTAGCGCTAATCTTGGGTTCCTCGTATCTATGTGTTTTATTATTATTATTATTATTATTTTTTGGCTTGAGTGTCCAGTACAGCATGGTGTCCTGCCATGAGTCTTAGGATAGGCTCCAGATCCACGGCCCTCTGACCAAGATAAAGCAGCTCTAAAGGATGAATGTGTCTTCAGGAGCTATGACTGAAGTACACATTAAATATTCAAGTGCTACGTTCTCTATTAGAAGTTTGTGCCAGTTCTTATAGAACGAAATGTCACTTGTCCGCTGCAGTAAGATATTCCTCCCTGGCATTAAATGTCAAAAAAAAAAAAAAAAAAAAAAAAGAAATGTAAATAAGTGCAACCAAATGTGTGAGCTCCAAAGGTACAGTATCTATCCTGGAGTTCTAGCAGATGTGGAACTAAATCTAACCTCCAGCTTGAGCTTTAACATTTTTTCCATTTCTTTGAGGATATTTGACCAGCATTTTGTTATGGAAATTCTGTTATCAGTATTACTTAAATTATTCGGTGCTTTGGAAAGTACCTGTTACTGTGTGTGTAATGCAGAATCCAGTGAAGAAGAACCCAGCAGAATTCTGTGTAATTGAAATCCATGGAAAGCCTTGGGTTATTTTATACAGTATCCTGTTGATACTTGCTTTACTGGGTTTTGATTGTACTCACAGTGGGAAGCTTTGGAAAATCAGTTTATGAGCTACTGAGCTACAGACTTCTTCTTTTCCCGTCTCTTTTATAAGGATTATAATTTGCGCTGGGGGGCACGGTGGCTTAGTGGTTAGCACGTTCGCCTCACACCTCCAGGGTTGGGGTTCGATTCCTGCCTCCACCTTGTGTGTGTGGAGTTTGCATGTTCTCCCCGTGCCTCGGGGGTTTCCTCTGGGTACTCCGGTTTCCTCCCCGGTCATGCATGGTAGGTTGATTGGCATCTCTGGAAAATTGTCTGTAGTGTGTGATTGCGCGAGTGAATGAGAGTGTGTGTATGCCCTGAGATGGGTTGGCACTCCGTCCAGGGTGTATCCTGCCTTGATGCCCGATCATGCCTGAGATAGGCACAGGCTCCCCGTGACCCAAGGTAGTTCGGATAAACGGTAGAAGATGAATGAATGAATGAATGAATAATTTGCACTTAGATTGACAGGAATTAACCAACAGCACACTAAAAGTCTTCCATTAACATGTGGTAAACTGCACACTGAATCAACTTCTGTGGCGATAATAATCATTGTTAGAGCTGTTACAAGTGCAAACAGGCTAAGAAGAGTGCTATTCCTTCAGCAAGTTGTTCAGACCATTAACAAATCTGTTCGTAAAACTCCTGGCCTCAGGCATTAACTGCCATTACAGTGTCATTCCTCATTATTTCTATAATTGCTTGTAAACAGCAATTTTAACTCAACCAAATGCCTGGTATCAAATTTAGCCAGTGTCTATGCTTTCTCTTTAAAAATGTCTTTAAATGGAAAAACACACATACACTTACAGGAGTAATGTTTGCCTCCAGTTTGGATTTTTTTAATGGATGAATGAATTACATTTCCAATTTGAATTGATTTTTTTTGTTTACAATTAATTTATTTATTATCAGCTCAAGCCCTAAAATAAATTCTTATTAGAATTTTAAAGGACTTTCTATTATTAAACCCTACATTTTATTTATAGCACGTCATTACCGGTAGGTAAGAAGGTGTTTTTATTTTCTCAATTATTAATTTATTTATTTATTTATTAAATTTATTTTTTTTTTTAGCTGCAGCTCTGACAGTAGTTCAGCTGTAAGACGTATCACATGTTTAAAATAACTGTGCTCATTCTAATGTTATCCTTTTTATAGTAACAACCAACACAGAGACCTGTATGGTGGGTGTTTCTTATGAGCGATAAGAAAATATAAATTTTCGATTGCGATAAGAAAAACAAGAAAAGTGACAAGGCGGTGTGATGCGTTACTATTTATTTTCTACAACAGCAAATCCTTTTATACCACATCAACTGCCTTGTGATTACATTTATGATTAATTGAAAAATGACAGGGGGCACAGTGGCTTAGTGGTTAGCACGTTCGCCTCACACCTCCAGGGTTGGGGGTTCGATTCCCGCCCCCGCCTTGCGTTTGTGGAGTTTGCATGTTCTCCCCGTGCCTCGGGGGTTTCCTCCGGGTACTCCGGTTTCCTCCCCCGGTCCAAAGACATGCATGGTAGGTTGATTGGCATCTCTGGAAAAATTGTCCGTAGTGTGTGATTGCGTGAGTGAATGAGAGAGTGTGTGTGTGCCCTGTGATGGGTTGGCACTCCGTCCAGGGTGTATCCTGCCTTGATGCCCGATGACGCCTGAGATAGGCACGGGCTCCCCGTGACCCGAGGTAGTTCGGATAAGCGGTAGAAAATGAGTGAGAGAGAGTGAGAGTGAAAAATGGCATGTCATATGCTTGTCAGTTTTCAGTGCTTTATTTCTTATATAAAGTATTTACAAATCGATTTCAGATATATTTCCTCTACATCAGATGTACATGATGTATTTTCATTTTGAAATTACAAATACAGAAAAATACACTTTTATATCATTTTCAAATTTCAAATTCAGTGATTAAATTTTTCTAACATTTTCCCCACATACGGATGTCTGAAACGCTTTATGAAATCTGCCAGGTTTAATGATAAGCAGGCGGTGTGGATGGAGAGCCGAGAAGGATCCCGGGATCCTCGGGTCCTATGAAAAGCACAGACTGGAAAATGCTCAGCGGTGTGAGAAATATGAGGATGTATTTATTCACAGCTCTCCAGGTTCCTCTCTGTGTGTGTCCGCACTGATGCACATGCTCACAAAAAACATTGTTTTTATGTTTGCCTTCTCAGGCTACTTCAAAATAAGTTTGGTAATAATTTCAGATTTAAGAAAAAAAAACCTCTGAAATCGGTTGATTGGTTTTGAAACTGGAGGGAGGCACGGTGGCTTAGTGGTTAGCACGTTCGCCTCACACCTCCAGGGTTGGGGGTTCGATTCCCACCTCCACCTTGTGTGTGTGGAGTTTGCATGTTCTCCCCGTGCCTCGGGGGTTTCCTCCGGGTACTCCGGTTTCCTCCCCGGTCCAAAGACATGCATGGTAGGTTGATTGGTATCTCTGGAAAATTGTCCGTAGTGTGTGATTGCGTGAGTGAATGAGAGTGTGTGTGTGTGTGCCCTACGATGGGTTGGCACTCCGTCCAGGGTGTATCCTGCCTTGATGCCCAATGACGCATGAGATAGGCACAGGCTCCCCGTGACCCGAGGTAGTTCAGATAAGCGGTAGAAAATGAGAGAGTGAGTGAGTGAGTGAGGGTTTTGAATCCGAAACGATTTAATGTATCCGTATGACTTTTCCTTTTCTTTTCCTATTCCATGTCGGTTTGATCAGAGACTGAAAACAGAGTAAGATTTAAATCTGTTTTGGTTTCTGTGGAGATTTTCTTGCGCACTTTCTCACTAAAGGTCTGTTTTTTTTTTTAAGGTCTGTGCAAATTAGATAGCGCAACCTGCGCAAACAGTTTACTTAACAGAGGTCCTCTGAAAGAGTGTGTGGGTTTCTGTGTGGACACTTTGAGTTGAATTGAGTGTTTTGACCTTAGGAAGAAGCAGTCATGGCAGTATATTTTTAAAGTTTTTGTACCATACCCTTTATTTCTCTTTTTAAATTCAGTTAAAGAGCTCATCCTCTTTATATCCATAAAAGAAGCATTTTAGCACATGGCTCTTTGGATAAAATGCGTATAGGATCGTTTTAAGCCTAACGATTCTTCAAAGTATTCTCCTTTCTAAAAGACTTTTGTCTCTCTCCTAAAAAGGAATTTAGATTTAAAGAACAGTTACCAAATCTCATTAATCTTATTCATTTATCAAAACTATTTTAGTAAATCTCAATTAATCTGACAAATTTATTAGTACATCATTATACTGTACCTGAGGAGTAAGACAAGCTATCAACCTAAATCTTGGATCATGCAAATTGGTAATCCAGTCATTAATTAATAAGTAACTGAAGTCCATCGGGCAGCAAGTTATCAGGAAGATTCTAATTAAAACTGCGTCATATTTGTCTGGTTGTGTGAGTCATTTGCCTGTTCTGCCAGTTCATGGGGCCATAAGCTCCTACCCAATCCAGGTTCAAGCTCCAAGGTCCATACAGAATCTACTCCTAATTTCCTGTGGCCACAAGCTCCTTTTCACATGTAGATCCTACTCTTGCTGTTCCAAGGCTTGTGCACCATCCAGTTCCTATTCATAACTAACCGGGGTCACAAGCTCCTGGTCCATCCATATTTCAATTCCTACATCTTACATTCAAGTCGTGCATCATGTCAGAAACAAGTAACATAGACGACACGCAGGCACTTATTGCTCTTTGGAGCGACGAAAAGCGTCCAACAAAAGCTTTGTAAAACTTATAGAAACAAAAGTATATTTAAGTATATACACCAAAGCATGTTCCATTTCAATTACCACGGAAATGAGGTAAAATATATTTGCATCTTGGGCAGGAGTAGAAAGATCGGATTGATATCCGATTCGCCAAGACGCATTTATGTGGCCTAATGTAAATGGAACAGTTTTAACAAATCAGATAATATACCTTTCTGTGGCCACAGGCTCCGATTCAATCCAGGTTTTGCTCCTACCTTCCTGGGGCCCGAAGTTCCTGCTCCATCTACACTCTACTCATACCTTCCTGAGTCCCCAAGCTTCTGTTCACATAGATTGTACTCCTTTCTTCCTGAGGCTTGTGCCCCATCTGGGTCCTAATCCTACCTACCTGAGGCCACAGGTTCCTGCTCCATCTACACTCTACTCATACCTTCCTGAGCCCCCAAGCTCCTATTCACACATAGATCCTACTCCTGCCTTCCTGAGGCTTGTGCCCCATCTGGGTCCTTATCGTACCTACCTGAGTCCACAAGCTGTTGATCTTTCCTCATCCAGATCCTGCTCCTAACAGCCAGAGGCAACATGCTCTTATGACATCCAGATCCTAATCCTGACAGCAAAAGACTCACTAGATTTCCATCCTGTGGTCTACAAGATCCTATTCCCAGGCTCCTTGTCCTAAAACATACTGAACACATACTGATAAATATATCAGTACCCACAAAACCAAATATTAACATGTATTACTAGAATGTCATACATAATGACTTATTCATAGTTTTTGCTTTGTATGATTTTGTCCTCCTTACCTCAATTGTAGGGTCTTTTTACTTCACATCTTCACCTTCAGTTTGCCTACTGGGTGGGCATGAAGGCACATATACAGTACCTAAAAAGCTACTTTGGTACAATCTTCTGTAAAAGCGCTATGAAATAACATATTAATTCTGTGAGATTTCCATTAAATCATTGCATCCTGAAACGATAAGCCAAAATCTTTACATTTCAGCTTATTTCTCTGTATTTGTCTCACTTGTTTTCTTTTTTTTTTCTTTCTCCTAGAAGCTTTCAGCTTTACTCTCTGACAGGAATAAAGTGCTGATGTCTGGCTAATGGAACGTTATAATAAATCACCTCACAGCTCTGCCGTCTCCACATAGTACTGTATCTCCTTTTTATTTGGACGCTCATCAGATCTCATTATAGAAATCACCAAAGGCCGAACGGACACGAACTTCTGCACTCTTTTCTCCAATAGCGTCATCCCTCCATCAGCATTCTCATCTTGGAGGGAGTAAAGGCAAATTAATGCATAATCTGGACAGATTCCCTGTATGAGGACACAATCTAATGCGGTATTAAAATTCACGCCAACATTTTAATATTAATTATACCTCACTGCTTTTAAATTCTCATATCAGAGTATCAGAAGATGTTGAGGATCTAACTTGCTTCATGAATGCCCAACAATGGACATGTTGTTCTTTAACAAATACAAATGGCTAATCTAGGCAAATTGCTATAGTATAAGAGAAAACAAACAGTTCGGTGTGTGCTGGTACAACAAAACAATCAATTTATTTTCTTACCGCAGCACGCTCCATCTTGTTTCATTCCTTAATTATACGCCTGACAACAATCGTGACAATAATATAAAATCGACCATTTGAGAAGATCTGTATCTTTAAGCAACAGATTTGTGGAGGATGTTAGTTTAGCAGAGTTTGTCAATGCTCCGTGTCACCACATAGATTATATTGACACAAAGGTATGTATACAATTATGTTGATGGTTTTTTCAATAACTTCCCCTCAGTGCTTCTTAGCTCGCCGTTCCTTTATTGTACAATGAAAGTGTACACCGTATACCACAGCTCTCAAACGGTCTCTAATAAACATCATTTGGGGAAAATAAATCATGGGAACTGTCTAGAACATGGAAAAACTGGAGCTACAGAAAACTGAAGCATGCATCTTACTTGTTTAGAATATATTTTCACACATTATAAATGACTTATGTATATACTTTTGGCTTTGTTGGTCATTTTGGTCAAATATCAGGGTTGTTGGAGAATTTTCCCGAAAATTCAGAATGGCTGCATTCAAATGGTTTTTACCTGACATCAACACGATGTACATGAGAACAAAGGCAAATCTTCTGCTCTTATACCACTGGAAACATGAGAAACTGGACTTTTGAGATGGAAGTCATAAATCATATGCGTACCATGTTTCTGACATTTTTTTTTTAATAGCTACATTTATTACTCACTCACTCACTTATTTTCTACCGCTTATCCGAACTACCTCGGGTCACGGGGAGCCTGTGCCTATCTCAGGCGTCATCGGGTATCAAGGCAGGATACACCCTGGACGGAGTGCCTCTCATTCACTCACGCACTCACACACTACGGACAATTTTCCAGAGATGCCAATCAACCTACCATGCATGTCTTTGGACCGGGGGAGGAAACCGGAGTACCCGGAGGAAACCCCCGAGGCACGGGGAGAACATGCAAACTCCACACACACAAGGCGGAGGCGGGAATCAAACCCCCAACCCTGGAGGTGTGAGGCGAACGTGCTAACCATTTATTACTGAAATGTGATTGCAGTTACGCTCCAGATATTTTAATCTGCATGTTTGTGTGTTTTAAGTCTACAGATTCATATACATCATTTGTTTGCACTTTTTCCACACACAAAAATGATAAAATAAGTAAACCGAAGGAAATCGTTGAAATTTATTTTGCTTCAGGTCCTTAAGACGGTCACATTTGCAAAACTGCACACATTTTTTATTTTTTTTTTAATCTATCTAGAATAAAAAACATCCGCTATTGAAAATATCATAAATGTATTTATTTGCAACAGGGTAAAAAAAAAAAAAAAAACTAAATGCAAGTCGAGCCTTTGTTTCACTAAAGCTCTCTTAATTTTGAGCGAGACACACGACTACACAGGTAATTGAACACCTCATTACAAGTGTCTGCTTCTCTCTTCATTTTCAGATTGTGCTTTGTCTCAGCAGTCTCTGGTCTCAGTAACCAGTAATTGCACTGTAACACGTAGCAGCATCATTACTGCTAAATTATACAATACGACCATGACTGTTGATTATTTTGTTGCGTTTCTTGTAGCTTTTTCAACTCCAGCAGCTATATATGTGATATCGTGAATTCAACTGAATCTTAGTCAATATCATGTCCTAAATTTTATCCATTTATAGCTAATGTAACGAGGAGCGGGGGGGCACGGTGGCTTAGTGGTTAGCACGTTCGCCTCACACCTCCAGGGTTGGGGGTTCGATTCCCGCCTCCACCTTGTGTGTGTGGAGTTTGCATGTTCTCCCCGTGCCTCGGGGGTTTCCTCCGGGTACTCCGGTTTCCTCCCCCGGTCCAAAGACATGCATGGTAGGTTGATTGGCATCTCTGGAAAATTGTCTGTAGTGTGTGATTGCGCGAGTGAATGAGAGTGTGTGTGTGTGCCCTGAGATGGGTTGGCACTCCATCCAGGGTGTATCCTGCCTTGATGCCCGATGACGCCTGAGATAGGGGGATAAGCGGTAGAAAATGAGTGAGTGAGTGAGTAATGTGAAGCGGCTGCAATAATTTTTGTCTGTTTGTCAGTTACTTTAGTTGTAATTTCACCTGCCTCGATGTTTTATCTCTCTTGAGGTTAACAAAAAAAATAAATAAATAATTCGTTTTGCATTGTTATTATAAAAGCTGAGCCTCTGAACAAATGAGAATCAATAATCCAGCAGCTCAAGTTTTAATTTCATTAATTCATTTCTTTAAGAATAAGAAAAATCCTTTATTTTTGTCACATACACCGTACGGACTAGTGAAATTCTTTCTATGCATATCCCAGAAAGTTAAGATCAGAGCACAGGGTCAGCCATGATACAGCACCCCTGAAGTAGGGAGGGTTTAAGGGCCTTGATCAAGGGCCCAACAGTGGCAGCTTGGCCATAGCTACCAATGTCAATTGCAAAGTCTGTGTTAATTCATTAACTTGATTGTTAATCTTATTTATTCTGTAACAATTTTATTTTAAAATACCTAATCAAAAATAGGATATAAATTTGACCTTGATATTTGACATTTATCCAAATGTATTCAAATTTTTTTGTGCTGGATGAAAAGAATCAAACGAGGGTCACAGCCGTGATTATCGCTCCTACCTTTTTTTTGGAACTCATTCAGAGAAAATCGAATGATTTCAGCTACAACACTCTCGTTCATTTTGATCCCTATCGATTTTTTTATGTAATCAAGCACAATTCATCTGAATAAAAAAAAGCAAGCACATTGCGCGCTGGCTATTTTCAACCCCCATTTTTCAGTCACAATCGGCATGTCAGTCACATGTCCGCTTCCTGTTTGACTGACACTCCATCGGCGGCTTGCAATTGCCTTTTAAAATTCAGCTCTACAGTAACCCTGTCTAGAAACACTGTACATTAGAGTCTGTGTGAGCTGGAAGTCACCCTCCCAGAGACTCCATGTACTACACACTTATACGTTCTTCCCAGCTTTGACACTTTCCACAGCCCAGCATCAAAGCCTTCATGAGCTGAGTCAGGTGTGTCAAAGTTAGGGACAAATGCACAATTGTATAGGTTGCCAGGTCTGAGATTGAGAACTGCTACCGTTGTCGAAAGCCTGACTTGTAGCTGTGGCAGTACCCTTGGAGAAACTTTATATTAAGTACTTTGCCCATAGACACTTTGCCAAAGTGCAGCAAGCGTAAAAACTTGCAGTCTTCTGGCACAAGCATAATTCAATGCCTAGCAGGGCCAGAAGCAGTGACTCTCATGGGGAGCAAAGCCAAAGGCGCTCTTCTACCTCCTACATACGTTATTTTTAGTGGAGACTATGTTCTTATGTTCACAGCATGTCTTTTGGGACATGCGAAAGCCTTGATGGACACCTTAAAAAAAGCACATTGTGTCCGACATGGAAGGTTTCTTAACATTACAGCATTGGTTTCTTAAGCTGTGTACTGTTGTATCTATGTATTTGAGCTACAATATACTGATTAATTAAGTGAGGCTTGTTCCTTGATCCGTTTGTTTCGTTCCGAGAGTAAATAATGCTGTATATAATGATGAACGTGTCCTTTTTTGTTACTATAGAAACAAGGAGATGTGAAACATGAACACGAGAGAGAGAGAGAGAGAGAGAGGCTAAAGTTCAGAGCTTATCAGGTCACAGTTTTCATTACATTGCATCATTTGTTGAAGTGGTGTATTGGGAAATGATGAGTGGCACTGAATATTTTTATGGTCCTACCTTAGAACATCACCTCTTTCAGGAAGATGCTGCTTTTGGTGTGACAACAAGCTGTCTTAGCCTGCAGCGTACGTTTTGGAAGAGGCAGCGTAAACAAGATGCATATGGCTCCAAGAACCTCACCGTCATACATCAAGACGTTCATCGTTCGGGGTTGTATTTCTCAGTTTTTTGGAAAAATTTGGTGTCGAGGAAAAGGGGGTAGGGGTTGGGGGGGTATTTTGCTTGAGGAACTTTATTGTGTGCGAATAGGCCAGAAAAGGTCTCGCAAACAATACACTAATTTATATATGATTTTTTTTTTCTTCTTCACTTTTGTAGATGTGTTCATATGTTCTCCATGATTTTGTTACATAGACTTGGTGCAAATCTTTATTGTTCATGGAAATATTTGAGGAAAACACATTATAATTCTGATTGAGGTATATTTTTCATGCTTTTTTTGGTTGAGTATCGATCTGTTTTCGCACAAGATGTGCATTATTTTTAGCCCATCTTTCAGTGATAAAGTGGTGAAGATAAAACGCTATGAGTTCAAAATCCCAGGATGGCAATAGACCCACTGCTGGGCTTTTGAGCAGGATCCTTAACCCTGACCTGCTCAGCTGTATACGTACACTATATATCCAGTCTCAACTTTGATAAAAGCCTCTGCCAAGTAAATAAGCGCTGAAATGTTCATTTTATGACAGGCATAATCGTTTGAAATGTGTGCTTGAAATATGTGTTTAAATCCAGAAGTTTGTAATTTGACAGTTGTAGAATTGAATGCCTTGTACTTTGTATAACGATGCTATTGTGTTTTTTATGCAGGGTTTGTACTGATGCTTGGAAGAACTTAAATGAATGATTTTGTTTTTGTGGTAAATTTTGAATAAAATACAAAGACATAGCCGGAGTGAGCACTTCATAACAATTGTTGGTTACTCAGTATTAGTTTTCTAAGACAACAGACAACAGTCCTATTTTCTTCTTTTATAACTGCACATTGTGAAGTTTTCTATGCCTTTAATACCACAGCAATCTGCCAACACATTTGTACTTTATTTTTGACTCGTCTTTCCTTTCGTCTGAGATCTGTTCATCCTTAACGCTTTATCTCAAGAACAATAAGATTTTTATATAAAATAAATCCCCAGCAAAGGAACTGATCCAATTTTAGGAGGGATTCTAAGGACACAGCAAGTTCAAATCAATTAGTAACAAGAAGGACTAGAATTTTTGGTGGAGACTTTTGACTCCCTGTTGACTCGTTCTAACATGTCATTGTTTCTACAGGGAGTGCAGAATTATTAGGGAAGTTGTATTTTTGAGGATTAATTTTATTATTGAACAACAACCATGTTCTCAATGAACCCAAAAAACTCATTAATAGCAAAGCTGAATATTTTTGGAAGTAGTTTTTAGTTTGTTTGTAGTTTTAGCTATTTTAGGAGGATATCTGTGTGTGCAGGTGACTATTACTGTGCATAATTATTAGGCAACTTAACAAAAAACAAATATATACCCATTTCAATTATTTATTTTCACCAGTGAAACCAATATTACATCTCAACATTCACTAATATACATTTCTGACATTCAAAAACAAAACAAAAACAAATCAGTGACCAATATAGCCACCTTTCTTTGCAAGGACACTCAAAAGCCTGCCATCCATGGATTCTGTCAGTGTTTTGATCTGTTCACCGTCAACATTGCGTGCAGCAGCAACCACAGCCTCCCAGACACTCTTCAGAGAGGTGTACTGTTTTCCCTCCTTGTAAATCTCACATTTGATGATGGACCACAGGTTCTCTATGGGGTTCAGATCAGGTGAACAAGGAGGCCATGTCATTAGTTTTTCTTCTTTTAGACCCTTTCTTGCCAGCCACGCTGTGGAGTACTTGGACGCGTGTGATGGAGCATTGTCCTGCATGAAAATCATGTTTTTCTTGAAGGATGCAGACTTCTTCCTGTACCACTGCTTGAAGAAGGTGTCTTCCAGAAACTGGCAGTAGGACTGGGAGTTGAGCTTGACCCCATCCTCAACCCGAAAAGGCCCCACAAGCTCATCTTTGATGATACCAGCCCAAACCAGTACTCCACCTCCACCTTGCTGGCGTCTCAGTCGGACTGGAGCTCTCTGCCCTTTACCGATCCAGCCACGAGCCCATCCATCTGGCCCATCAAGACTCACTCTCATTTCATCAGTCCATAAAACCTTAGAAAAATCAGTCTTCAGATATTTCTTGGCCCAGTCTTGACGTTTCAGCTTGTGTGTCTTGTTCAGTGGTGGTCGTTTTTCAGCCTTTCTTACCTTGGCCATGTCTCTGAGTATTGCACACCTTGTGCTTTTGGGCACTCCAGTGATGTTGCAGCTCTGAAATATGGCAAAACTGGTGGCAAGTGGCATCTTGGCAGCTGCACGCTTGACTTTTCTCAGTTCATGGGCAGTTATTTTGCGCCTTGGTTTTTCCACACGCTTCTTGCGACCCTGTTGACTATTTTGAATGAAACGCTTGATTGTTCGATGATCACGCTTCAGAAGCTTGGCAATTTTAAGAGTGCTGCATCCCTCTGCAAGATATCTCACTATTTTTGACTTTTCGGAGCCTGTCAAGTCCTTCTTTTGACCCATTTTGCCAAAGGAAAGGAAGTTGCCTAATAATTATGCACACCTGATATAGGGTGTAGATGTCATTAGACCACACCCCTTCTCATTACAGAGATGCACATCACCTAATATGCTTAATTGGTTGTAGGCTTTCGAGCCTATACAGCTTGGAGTAAGACAACATGCATAAAGAGGATGATGTGGTCAAAATACTCATTTGCCTAATAATTCTGCACTCCCTGTATAGTAACAGATTTAACACACAGGGACTTGTATGATGGACCTGACACGAAATGTCATCATTACCGAATTGCTGTTACAGTACATGAATAAATCACTTCAAGACACTTCAAGACATGGAGCCTGACGTTGCATCAGAACTCATAATACCTTCCTATCACTGATAAAAGCATGCCTATAACTGCTATTTTTCTTTAACTGAAGAGCTAGATGCTCACAAAAATGCCTGTCTTACTGGATCTTAATCTTTTACCAACAATGGTATCGCAATAAAACAGCAGTTTAACAGCAGTTTAGTAGTTTGGTAACACAAGAAACCAGAGACAGCCTAGCTGATTGAATCACTTAATTGTAGCTCAGTGTGCTTCCTGAATCACATTTATGCTTTTGAAAGGAATTTTGTATTATGTATCAACATATATTTTTATGTATTTGTGCCTCTTGCTGTTCTCTATGATGGCCATGGAAACTATCCCTTGATGCGTGGAGTGTACACATGTTCTTCATGACCTTACCTACTGTACAAGGACAATGCTACAAATATACCACCCTTCCTATGACCTTACTAAGGTATAGATGAATCATGAGAAGTAGCAATCATACAATATGTGTATTGGACCTAAGAAAGATGGGATTATGGGCTATGCTGGGATAATAAACCAGTCCATCCCCTAAGTAATGTTTTGTTTTCAGTACAGTATATACTGTACAGTGGATACAAAGAGTTTACACACCTCTGTTAAAATTGCAGATCTCCTTTTTTTATTTTATTTATTTTTTATTTTCCACATTTATTGTGATATAGCATCCACTCACTCTCACTCATTCATTTTCTACCGCTTATCCGAACTACCTCGGGTCATGGGGATCCTGTGCCAACCCATCGCAGGGCACACACACACACTCTCATTCACTCACGCAATCACACACACTACGGACAATTTTCCAGAGATCAGTTTGGCACGGGGAGAACATGCAAACTCCACACACACAAGGCGGAGGCGGGAATCGAACCCCCAACCCTGGAGGTGTGAGGCGAACATGCTAACCACTAAGCCACCGTGCCCCCCCATATAGCATCCATCTGAGGAAAAAAAGAATGTATGACATTTGCATAAGCGTTCACAAGACTTACATTTAAAGCACCATTTTGCTTGTTATACATCACACAGTCTTTTCAGAAATAGTCTATTAAATGAACACAATCTAGATTTGGCAATTTTATACTACTCTTGCTCCAGATATGTCAAACTACTGTATGAGGGGATCTGCTGTATACCTGCACAGCTCTTTTCAAATCATTCCAGAAGTTTTTGGTAGGATTTAGACCTGAGCTCTGACATGAACATTCCAAAGTATTGATCTTCCTTTAAATTTGATCCTATGTTGGCTTAGATTTGTGCTTTGTACTTCAAAATATTTTGGCATTCGGAGGCATCCATGATTAATTCTATCTGGACCAGATATTTAGTCCCTGCTGAAGAAAAGCAGCCACTTTGCACCATACTGCCACCACCATGCTTCACCATGTTTACAGTGTTCTTTGGGTTATAAACTCTCGTGTTGTGCCAAATAAATCTTGTAGATTTATGCCCAAAAAATTCTACCTTTGTCTACTTAGAGGAAGAGACATAGCCATGTCACACAATGCTTCCACCACCATGCTTCATCATGTTAATGTGTTTTTTGGGTGATAAGCTCTCTGCAAAATATATCTTTAGAGTTAGATACCAGAAAGTTTTTGCTTCATCAGACATAGCACATTTTGCCACATGGCAAAAATTAAACAGGCATGGACGCTTTTTCTTTCGTATTGACAACTTACCCCACAAACCACTCACTCATTTTCTACCGCTTATCCGAACTACCTCGGGTCACGGGGAGCCTGTGCCTATCTCATCGGCGTCATCGGGGCATCAAGGCAGGATACACCCTGGACGGAGTGCCAACCCATCGCAGGGCACACACACACACTCTCATTCACTCACACAATCACACACTACGGACAATTTTCCAGAGATGCCAATCAACCTACCATGCATGTCTTTGGACCGGGGGAGGAAACCGGAGTACCCGGAGGAAACCCCCGAGGCACGGGGAGAACATGCAAACTCCACAGACACAAGGCCGAGGCGGGAATCGAACCCCCAACCGTGGAGGTGTGAGGCGAAAGTGCTAACCACTAAGCCACCGTGCCCCTTGCCCCAAAAACCAAGCATGTGAAAAATAAAATAGGTTGCCAGATATTACCATAGCTCCCTTAAGGTCGTTGTAGGTCTCTTATAACTTTTCTCTTTGTCTTTTTTGCCTTTTTTGTTGGGACGTCCCATCCTTGGTTAAATCACTTTCTTGCCCTATTTTCTGCATTTGTTGTCGGTGGTGTTCGGTTGTACAGCTCATGGTTCGGATATTCTTTTGTATCCTTTGTGACCTCTTTGTGGACAATGGTTTCAGGAGTTAGATGAATCCTACTCTCATTTAAACATAAGTTTGAAAGGTCAGTTAATTATAAGCACAGCCATACGATACTAAAAGGGTGTGTACACTTATGCAACGTATATTTTCTGGTCTGTTTATTTTTATAAATAGAATAATATCTGACATGATTGACCTTGTTTTCACTTTTTATGTCACAAAAACCTGCTATTTTAATAAGGTTGTGTAAACTTTAGAGATAAACATCGTATGCATATAAGGCATGACCTTGATTTAATGGTTTGTCTAAAAAAACAAAAACACTGCTTGCTAGAAATATTAACACTGATGGACCGATTAGACGATTGCACCATGTTTTGATAATTCACTTAGACTTTTCCCCTCTCTTTTTATTCTTTGATCACTAGCATAAACAAGTATGTCTGCATTATTAAAGGTTGATGGAATTTCAGATTTCCGCAAGAATTTGAATGGTATCTTGTTATTCAACCAGGTGCATTAGCATATAAATGTGTATCTCTTTTTAGAGGGAAATATTGCATGCTGTTTTTGCTCGAATGGTTTTTGGAAAACTATTGCCTCAGCGGCATCCTTCATTTAAGGTAGAGGTGTGACTTATATCTGCACAATGCACATTTTAGAGCCACTGAAATGAGACAATATGTGGATTTCCATAACCCATTAAAATAAAGGAGCAATTTGTTTACTGTATACATTTTTTTCCAGGTCTAACATTATTGCTAAAGTAAACTCAAGCCACACTGCTTGAGAGAGATTTTATGGAGCTTTTTTTTTTAAGGTAAAAAGTCATTCTTGTTCAATTTGAAGGTCCCTTGGCTCTCAACCTATAAAACGTTCTGGGATTTGAGTTTAACTAATCCAGGTAATTATTAAATCCCAGCTCTATCATTTCTGCACTTATGTACCATGTGCCTCAGCAAAGTGTGACCTCTGTGACCATGGCAGAGCGATGGAGCTGCACTTCAGCCACTGCATTTGACCTTGCAGTGCAATAAAACACCATCAATCACATTTCAGCTCTGGGAATTTTAGGAAATGTGTGCTGGTTTAAATCATGTCTTACAAGCTAAAAACAACCAAGTCCCAAACGTACTGTGCTGTTCATACGATCCTGACTTTTTAAGGCAGTCCTCACTGTGATACTTGGACTATCTTTCAACAGGAACCTAGCTGGCCGTGTAATATAGCACGTCTAATACATAAAACGTGTTCTTTTATTAGCCACCTATTCAAAGTCTAATTCTGGAATTAGTACATTTAGTGCTAGTACGCACATATTTCATCTGCTGTATATCGCCCGGTCTGTTTTTGTATAGCATCATTAAGTATTTCTTTCACCTGAAAGAGGGTTCTTATGTTCCCCCAGCAAATGGATCTTTAATTAGCAACTTTTAGATAAATACCATTATTCAGCCTCCTCTTTTTTCCTCAATAACTCGTTCAGCAAGATTAATGATAGGATGCCTATTGTCCACAAAGTACTTTCACTAATCACTGAGAGTACGATGAGGTGGGGTGAAGGGAAGGGGGGTATTAAACAATGCAAATCAAACCACATTCTTCAAGCGAGCCGCGTTGTGGTGCTCAGCCTGATAGCGCGGGGAAAAGGGAGAAGGAGACGACTCCATTAGCAGCAAAATCGTAAAAACAAAGCAAAAAAAAAAAAAAAACACAATACAGAGTGTATGATGTATGTGTTTCCTTTTGTAGCTGGCTTTGGAAAAATAGATTCCTCCTTAAAGAAGTGCGAGACAGAAGCAATTTTACTGTTTTGACAAACACTGTCATTAATGAGCGTGAGATAAGAGAAGTAACGATTACCCCCTCATGGCCTACAAATTCTCACTTTTTGAGATGTGCCATTTCAAATAAATAAATAAATAAATAAATAGAATTCGGGTGGTGAAAAAAAAGCCATCTTGCCAAACTGCATAGGCAGAACAACAAATTTGTTATCAAAGTCATGTTAGTGATTTGGCTTGATATCTGAAGGCTTAATAAACAGAATATGGTCTATTAAAATTAACTGCAGTAAGTCTTTAATATTGTAATATAAAGTTACAGAATTGTTGGATTCTTTTACCTTGCCATCAGATCTAACAGCTACAAGGCAAGTCATATTTCTGTTTATGTACTGTGCTTGTTCTAATGCTATCATTTCTGTGATGCTACATATAATCTAAGACCAGTAATAAATGTTAGCAATTGATTAAAATGCTGTGTTGTTATTTAACAAATAGAAATGCTTTATTGTTGATATGGTAAAGGATTCTATGAGGACATGTGGATAAAAAAAAAAATACATGTTGTTTTTAAATTATAATTACTGGTAAATAGCTGTGGTGTAAGAGGACATTTTATTCATTGTGTAATATATGTAAATATGTAAATATTTCCCAAACACTTTAATAGGTACCCCTGAGCCCACTGTAGCCTCCGAGTCCTGTTCTTGGCTTCTTGTTCCTGGTTTTCTGCTGTTGTTTCTCTACTTGAAAGTTCACCTAAATTTTTTTTAGGCATTTAGCAGACACCCTTATCCCAAGCGACTTACATTTTTATCTCATTATATACAACTGAGCAATTGAGGGTTAAGGACCTTGCTCAGGGGCCCAGCAGTGGCAGATTGGTGGACCTGGGATTCAAACTCACAGCTTTCCTATTGGTAGACAACACCTTAACCACTAGGCTACCACATCACCTCAAGGAGCATTCTGAGGTCCTTTTCTGCTTACTACAGTTGCAAGGAGTGATCATTTGAGTTATCATAGACCTTCTGTCAGCTTAAACCAGTCTTGTCCTCTGACCGCTCTCATTAACATGACACTTTCTCCAGCAGAATTGCTGCTCACTGGAATTTATTTAACTCCAAAGTCTGCTATGCATGAAATTATTTCTGAAATATTTCAGCCAGGTCATCTAGCACAAACTACCATGCCAATGAGACGATATTTCTGATGTTTACTGTAAGTAACTGAAGCTCTTTACCTGTAACTGTGCCAATTTATCCATTGTACCGCTGCTACATGATTGGCTGATTCAATACTTCCATGAATGACTGCATGCCAACAATAATTGCCTACTGCATTTAAGAGTTCGCTGATCAATTACTGTCGCATGTTCAGAGTTTGAGGGTTATTTCTTTTTAGAGTTTACCGAGCATTTCGTAAGACCAGAAAATCCAGGGAGAGCAAAACATTCTGTCAATCAAACAAAATGGCAATTAAACAGAAGAGGGACCATCTGGTACTGAAGTACATGAAGGATCCTTTAGTAAGTAGCATCAGAAATGCAACTGACATTGTAATACATGGTTTGCTTGTAATTAGTAACGGTGTATCAATTTATTTATTTATTTTTACGTAAACTCTGCCGATATTCAAGTCTGCTATCCAGTGGATACCTTTTTTTCTCATTTCCTACAAAAAGCAGCAAAGATGCATGGACACTTGATTATCACATCTATAATAGGCAACACAGATGGCCAATTTAGAAGGCTCTTAATCAAGGCCAAATGTTTTATTAGATCAAAAAGTAAATTGTTTGAGCTGCTGACAAGTTTACACCATATCTTCAGTGCACATTCTAGCTTAGAACTAGCAGTAACTTTAGATCATCTTGCAAGACATTCAGTTATTGTGATCCCACTGCATAGAAATGTTTAGCAGTGGATTTTTAGGAAAAAATGCAAAAATTTGTAGTGTCTTGAGATGTATGAAGTGTATGTACGGTACCTGTTATTGCAGTTTATTGATTCCTGTGCTAACAATTATGATCAAAATGGCTTAACATGGATCCCTCAGGGTCCATCAGTGGCTCTCTGGCAGTTGTTCTGGTCAGCAGTACTGTACTAAACCATAACTACTGAGATCCATTGCCCACAGATATTATAACTTATAAGAATTATGCAAGACATCTTCTCATGTATGTGTATCGTGATCTAGCATCTCTGCCATGCTAAGGAAAGTTCAATATGGTTTACATGTCTAATTCCTTTCTGAGAAATTATAATAATTCAGCGATGATTTTCTCACTCTTTCCCTTTCACAGTTCCGACGGAATTCACGGCCAATTCTCATAGAACTTAGCATTGTAGGCTTTGCAGACTGCCGTGTGCCACAAGGTGTGAATGTTTTTCAGCCTACACTTTCAAAGGTAACCAGAATGTCCTGTGAAACACAAATGCTGCGTGTTTATGTAGGGCTCATAATTTTGATGTAATATGCATACATTAAAGCCTGTTTAATAAAGTTAATCATAGCAAATATACAAGCCCCATAACCTGGTTTTTATGAAGATGTACATCTCTGGACTACATTTTAGCTAGCTCATGTATGAGTTTATTTAAAAAAGTTTTAGAATCAAAGATTATGAATATTCATAAACATTACTTCTCAAAAACCCTGTCTGTTTAGCACAAGTTATACAGTACAACTGGCTAGCGTTAGCAGTGAATATTATAAACATATACACATAAGATTTGAAAATATCTTCAAAATCCTGTCAGTTTAGCTCATGTTAGCCAGCTGGCTAGCAGTAGCAGTAAACATTGTAAACATTTAGACATAAAACTTGAAAATATAAAACTAATTAGCAGTGTAAGATTGTGAACATTTATAAATATGACTTAAGATCCTCTCAGAAATTCTGTCAGGTTAGCTAAGTTTAGCCAACTAACTAGCATTACCAGTGAAGATAACTAATATTAATAAATACGACGAAAAATCCTGTTAGAGATCAGACAGGTTCAAGCAAGTTAGCCACCTGACTAATATTAGCGGTAAATGTAAATGTTTCTATGACTTAAAGTGCTTTCAGAAATCCTGTCAAATTGATTCCAGCAAGTTTACTAGCATTACAGTGAATTTGCTTACATTTATAGATGTAAACAAGTATGTACTCATTCATCCTAGAATATAGACTGGTTATATAGACTGGTTTTGAAGACAGGCAAGCGTGACATCTCCAAAAAAAAAAAAAAAACATAATGGGGAGTTGTTTTGTTTGGTAAGGATCACTGACCGCAATTTAACCAAATACAAAGCATTTGTTAAATTTCCATTTATTAATGTGTGTGTGTGGTGTTGTTTATTGTAAGTGTTTGTTGCTTTTTTGGACTCCTTTATCATTTGTAATGTTGCTCCCATTTAAAACAGTTCGGCTCAAACCCAGACATTTTTAGGGTCATGATTGAGGACAATGTCCCATCCAGAGACAAGCTGTTTCGTGTTGAGGTTTTGTTCAAACCGACCATCGAAAATACCCTCTCTAATGAATATGTTTTTTTTTTTCATTGGTTGTTGCGTTAAATCTTACCCAGATGCTAGTGCTATTTTCTAATTGGCTATTGTGTAGCCTCTTTTTTTTTTGATTGACTGATAAGTGTCAGGCTCGACTAAGAACTCCGGGGGAGTTTGATTCTTGATTCTTACCGTGCTTGATTCCTGCCCGGATCCATAGAGACAGCGGTGCGGACTGATACATTTTGGGCGCCGTGGCATATTAAATATATGATAAATAGTCAAAACGTTTTTCTGCTTGAGAAATACGATGTGTGGCGGGAGAGCGTGACAAAAGACCGTGACTGTCACTCTCAATGTGTGACACTTGACATCCCTGTAATAATAATAATAATAATAATAATAATAATAATAATAATAATAATAATAATAATATAATATTTGTGAATGCCGATAGCTTCTTGTACCTAAAACCATAAAACCTTCTCAAAGACATGTAAATGTTTCTATTATTGGTCTTCAAGGTATGCTGCTTTATTTCTCTACTTAATTGAGCTCAATGACACACAAAAATATAGTTTTTTTAATGGAAGACATGTCTTCACTGTAACATTGAGACAAAGCTCATTAATAATCTAGTCATTAGCGATCACAAATGTTTGCATATTATCCTGAATTTGAAAAGAAAAAAATCACTGTTGAAAACTATGCAGTAAGAGCAATAGACAAACAGGTAATACATACATATATGGTGACAGATTGTGAGAAGACTGGCGAGATCTCAGCTTTCCACAAACATTGCACAAGTGTCTGGATTGAAGAATGCACTTGTCATCACTTCTACACCATTAAAATGAAGGATGCTCAGCTACAGGGGAATTTATGGTGCAAACGTTTTGTCATCAGGTGAAGATTTTTTTATTACACCCTTCCCCCACCTTTCCCCAAGCCAGAGGTCTTCCTCTTGTCTCATATTCACTCAAACCTGACTTTGAGATTTTGTCACTTGACATAATTACTAAGTCAAAGTCATCCTTGGATATTGAGTTTTCATCCGAAGCTCATGATTAGGCTTGTTCTGTTTCTTCTGCATTCCTGGTGCCGCCACATTGCAGTGAAGGGACCACCTGTCTAACTTCGAAGAGCACACAGCATCTGGGGGTCAGGTGTTGAATTATTGATATGATGCAGCACAAGTGGGAGGTTTTTTAACGGTGGTCATTTAGAAGATGGAGTAGCATCAGTAGGGTGCTAAATCTTGACAGCGTCGTCCACAAAGAGCAACTTTATTGGCTGCACAGATGGCCCACACACTACGGTTCACAAACTTCCACTGGGATCTGTGGAAACGTGTCTCAAATTGACCTCTAGTTGTATACATAGTGAATTACTAATTACGGAATGAAGGTGAGTGACCTCATAAGGTCATAAAGAGGCTAGATTTTCAAGCTTTGTACACTATACAGTAGTAAGGCAACAGATAACCTGATAACATAATCACACAGGAAAAAGTTCATTCAGGATTCTTTGAATGTTTTAAGAGTTTTTGCTTGGAACCTTCTGTGAAAATTGTTGTTCCACCATGATTCTGCAAGGATGATAAGGATGGTGAGTTCTTTAAGGCCTTCAGAACACATAGCTCCTTTCTCCAAAACTTTTTCCTCAGTAAACCCAAAAACATAAATGCTAAAACCAGCATTTCTGGTTTGAACCAGTTCGTCATCTTCATAATCCTGTTCATCCTCTTCCTCGTGGCCAGATGATGATTTCATTCATATGTACCAATCACTGTACCAATCATTTAATGATGGAAAATATAAGTTTAAGGATAATTTTGTCCTGTTTAATTCAATCTAATAAGATGTAATATTCTCGGCTTGCTCATCATTGTCTCTTCTCTTCTCTAATCATAATTTTTCTGTCTAATGTTGATGTGAGCTTTTCTTTGGTCTTGGAATAAACTCTTACTTCTATTTGAAGACTCTGTATGCCTCATCATTTTTAACACCAGTGGGGTTTCTGGAAGAGTCTCAATGTTCCTCTAAATCTAGCCCCTTTATAACCTAATGAGGTCACTAATCTTCATTCTGTAGATATTAATTCACTACAAATGAAACTCAGGGTCGATTTGGGACCCTTGCCCCATTGTAACCCTCTGTGTAAGGTTCTACATAAAACTTTATGTGTTCCTCTGGAGGGAGAAATCAAAGTTTATAGACAGGTGTGGAACAATTTTGTTAAATTATTTTTAACCATTCTCACAAATATGATGTAATATTGTAGCATTGTTCCCTAGGGTGGCATTGGGGGCAGCCATTCAGGGTGTTTGCTTAGATCTTGAGCCAGGGAAGGCTCCTTAACTCTGTTTAAGGAAAATTGTTAACTGTTAAAACTCTTGGTAGCTGGTTGGGAGGTCTGGGATCAAGCCACTGCACTGCCAATCTGCCACTATTGGGCTCTTGAGCAAGGCCTTAACCCTCTCTGCTTTAGGGTGCTGCTAGATAGATAGATAGATAGATAGATAGATAGATAGATAGATAGATAGATGGATGGATGGATGGATGGATGGATGAAGGACAGACAGATAGATAGATGGACAGACAGCCAGATAGATAGATAGATAGATTGATAGATCGATAGATCGATAGATAGATAGATAGATAGATGGATGGATGGATGGATGGATGGATGGATGGATGAAGGACAGACAGCCAGATAGATAGATGGACAGACAGCCAGATAGATAGATAGATAGATAGATAGATAGATAGATAGATAGATAGATAGATAGATAGATAGATAGATAGATAGATAGAAGGACTACACTTCAATTCTAATTGGTTGCCAGAGCTCACAGCAGACATGAGTGTGTGATTTTTAGAAATTACTTTGTGTGATATTATGCGCAGAGACGTTAATCTCATAGCGGCTTTTTGAAACGTCTAGATGAAATTTATCGGAGACAAGTGAAGAACTCCATTATTTAAAATTCCCTGCTGATCCGTGATGACTTCCATTACAGGGATTAATAAGTATCAAGAAAAGAAAAAAAGCATAAAATGAATTTAATTACTGTCAAAAACAGAAACCTCAAACACCAACCGTGTGGCCACTGCAGCTCTCCAGCTAATGATGTACAGAGAGAGAGAGAGAGAGAGAGAGAGAGAGAGAGAGAGAGAGAGAGAGAGAGAGCAAAAAATTTGGAAAATGAGGAAGAAGTCAGAAAATGAAGAAGAGAGAATAATAATATAAAGGGACAGAGAAGAGAAAATGAATATAATGAAAATGAAATAAAAAGCTGAAAGGAGTGAAGCATAGAATGAAATGGGAGGGGTGAAGGAAAAGCTAGAAAAAGGGAGGAACCGCTGATAAAAACAAAATTGTGTGAGCAACATACCCTATATATCAATAAAGAAAATAAAGTAAAGAACACGAGAAGAGCGACAGAGAGAGCATACAGACAGAATGGGTAAAGAAAGAGAAAATTTGAAAGGAGGATGAAGTGTAGACAGAGACTGAGAGGGAGAGGGTAAGAGAGATATGAAGTTAATTAAATAAATGAGTAATGTGGCATGAGGGAGAGAAAAGAATAAACAAGTGGGAGAATAAAAGAAAGAAAACTGAGAGAGGATATACGTTTTCTCTCGTTTCTTTTCAAATGGATGGAAGAGAAAGAGTGAGAGAAAACGAGGGATGATGTAAAGGAGAAGGAGTGAGAATGGATGAGACACAATCATGAGAATAATTTAAAAACGAGACATAGATATAGGAAGACAGGATGAATAAAGAAATTTGGATGAGAGAGAAATACAGTAACCGAATGAAGAAGTGAGAAATGAAAATGAAGGGATGAAAGTTAACAAGGGAAGGAGGGAGTTATTGACAGAGGGATAAAGGACACAGAAAGAGGAATGAAGGATAAGAGCAAAGTATAGAGGTTGAAACAAAAAATAAAGGGATGAGAGAGAAGAAAAGAAGGTGAGAGTGTGTAAGAAGAGGAGGAATAAAAGGATGAGAAGGAGGAGGGAATGTACAGATAAGAGAGGGGGAAGATAGATAAATGGAAAAAGAATGGTGAGTCAGTGGAGAAGAGAGAGAGAGAGAGAGAGAGAGAGAGAGAGAGAGAGAGAGAGAGAGAGAGAGAGAGACTTTTGACTTTTAAACACCTCTTTTATTCCAATATAAGCAAGAAAGCATCTTAAAATATTTGTATAACACAGGGTGCTACAAAGAGAGAGAGAGAGAGAGAGAGAGAGAGAGAGAGAGAGAGAGAGAGAGAGAGAGAGAGACAGAGAGAGAGAGAGGAACAAAATGTGTGGAGATTAGTGAGATTAGTGAGTGAGGAAGGAAGGAAGGAAGGAAGGAAGGAAGGAAGGAAGGAAGGAAGGAATAAAATGTGCGTAGAAGACAAACTGAAGACAGTGCAAGTGAGACAGAGAAAGAGAGAGAAGGAGGGAAAGGGGAACGGGGGAATAAAATGTACGTAGATGAAAGTGGGTGAGACTGAAAGAGAAAGAGAGAGAGAGAGAGAGAGAGAGAGAGAGAGAGAGAGAGAGAGAGAGAAGGGATGAGAGAGGGGGAGGAACGGAGGAAACAGTGTAGTCAGTGGATGAGGGACAAAGAGAGAGAGAGAGAGAGAGAGAGAGAGAGAGAGAGATGAAATGAGGAACAAAATGTGTGGAGATTAGTGAGATTAGTGAGTGAGGAAGGAAGGAAGGAAGGAAGGAAGGAAGGAAGGAAGGAAGGAAGGAAGGAAGGAATAAAATGTGCGTAGAAGACAAACTGAAGACAGTGCAAGTGAGACAGAGAAAGAGAGAGAAGGAGGGAAAGGGGAACGGGGGAATAAAATGTACGTAGATGAAAGTGGGTGAGACTGGAAGAGAAAGAGAGAGAGAGAGAGAGAGAGAGAGAGAGAGAGAGAGAGAGAGAGAGAGAGAGAGAGTCAGGGGATGAGAGAGGGGGAGGAACGGAGGAAACAGTGTAGTCAGTGGATGAGGGACAAAAAGAGAGAGAGAGAGAGAGAGAGAGAGAGGAGAATTTGTGAAGCGCATTAACTCGGATCAGATGGAGGAGTCTCAGCGCAGCTCCTTCAAATCCGCCACATTTTCAGCACCACTGCGTGACTGTGCTGCGCCTCAACTCCACTCCATAGTGTGAGCGGTAACAGAGATCTTCTCCTCATTCTTTGAAAGTTCACATCAGATGCAAATCCATCTTCCGCTTCATCTTTAGCTGGAAATTGCGGGTGAACACCGCGTCCCTGTTGCTTTCCACAGCGGTAAGTTTTAACGGGGCGCCTGGGGGAAGAGAGCCAGGGAACTAACACTGACTGTACGTGGAGCTCCAGATGGATGATAGAAACTGTCCTGCTCAGAGCTCAGAGAACAGCAGAAGCTTTGCTTTACTGCAGCTGCTCACATCTGGCTCTTGCGTACTAAGTAGGTTATAGTAAATAATCTCTATGAGGTGGCGTACTATTTTAACACACTATTTAGGATGGTAGTATGCGGATGTCACTGTTCAGTATGCTGTTGCCTACTGTAGGTGGCGTACTTCCTGGGCACACTATATAGGACGTAAGGATGCGGTTTGGTTGCTGTTCTGTACCGCTGCAGCCGGTGCGGCATCTTACCAAAGCTGGCGTTCTAGGTTTCGGCACCACTTACAGTAGTACGCAAAGTACATGGATTTAGATTTAACTGTCGAAAGGCTATATATATATATATATATATTTTTTACATTCATATTTTTGGATGTAGCCTACAGTTGCCATGGCCACGGCGCGTGCGTTCGTCATTACGCGTTATAACCTTTAAAAAGTTTTTCATCCAAAGTGCATCAAAAGGTATTTTAATTAGATCATCAACGTAGCTTAGCTTATTAATTTTCCCTCAATATTATATCTTTACACACACACATTTTATACACACATTTATATATATATATATATATATATATATATATATATATATATATATATATATATATATATATATATATATATAATTTAGAATTCTGTTTAATTAAATGTTATATTTGTTGATATCATATTCCATCTATATGTAATATAAAACTATAATTTCCACTATTACATGAGAACCTAAAAGCTGGTGTTTTTAAATGACTCAAAAAATATATGAATTAGATCTTAGCTATTTAATTATTTTCATTATTTAATATAGGGTATCTGTCATTTTAGCTAGAACAATATAATACAATAGAGCAAATTTAAGATGCTCTAAAGGTTGTATTAAAATAGCCAGCTTGCTTCATTTACTTAAATAAATACATTATGGTTTGTATTAATCTACTTTGGCATATGTACAACATTATACCATACCACTGAAACATGATGGAATATTTTTGGCTAATTCAAAATACATAGACTTATATTCTAATAGGGTTTAGATGGGTGCAACAGGAATCTGATGGATTTTAATGGTGACTTTATTCTATCCCTTTCTCTCTCTTTCTCTCCACTAACAGGCCAGAGATTTCCAGTATGGGATGATCGGATTAATACCATCAGAGTGTTGCGTTTTGGAGACGCAGCAGCAGTAACACTTCACACGTTTGTAGCGTTGACTTCAGGACTCACTCTGGACCTTTGGAATCAGAGTTCATCAATATTGTGTGTGGATATTTCAGTAGCCCAGGACTGCGTTTCTCATAGTCTAAGGATATTTTTCATATCCTTAGACTTTAACCTGGCAAACAAGGACCTGGTAACTGGTATAATGGCCTACTGAAGCCTTTTCATTATTGTTAATGACATTCAAGGATCACACTGGGGTTGACTGAAGCACATTTCACGTTCCTTTGTGCTTTCGGCCCGCTCCGGACCCTTCTCACATGGACCCATCCATGGCAGTAAGACGGTGCTCTGTGATTTTCCACTAACCCGTTCATTGGTAGTGTGTTTGAGCGGGAACGGGGTGGGAGGAGGATGCAGGCCGGGCTGCGGGTACTGTGTGCCGGTGGAGGCGCTTCTCTCTGCTGCCTGCTCCTTCTAGGGCTCATCTACACACACCTCCTTAAAGAAGGTAAGTACAATGCAGGGGATTTTCCCACTTATTTATAATATCTCTTTGAACAACCAGATCGGTTGAAGTGTTCACATTTTGCCAGAAAGTGTTGCAAAGAAGTGAGAGATTCTCCATTGGAGCCTGTCATCATAAAGACAGGATTTTTCATGTGTGTTGCTCTATTCCATTATTACTACAGTATGTGAAGCGTTTAGATCATGTGATCATGAGATTCATGTGACATCATCATTTCACACCAAGGGAATTTAATCATGGGTGAAATTTCCATATGTTGACCAGGGTCAGTCATTGTTGCCATAGAAATGAACTATGCTTTATAGCTGGTAGCTTTACTCATGCATTTAGTCACGAACGAGCTAGACTACTTCAATTCTCTTCAAATATATATATATACTTGAAAAAAAATACCTCTGTGGATATATTTAACTTTTGTAAACATTCATTAAACTACAGAATGAAAGGCCTCATTTAAATTGGACCGTCAACTTGCGTACATGGTTTATAGGTCTATGGTAAGAGCTTTACCTTTGGTGGATGGTTAACATGACAACATGAAGTGATAACAATTAGCAAACGATAATTTCGACTCATTGGCACATTGTTGTAGAATTAAAACACTTTAGGACATGATGTCTGCAAAGTATAGGGTGCTAATGCATCACAGACCTCCAATAACAGCTGACCCTATTGTGTTTTATTCTTTTTATCTCATTTAAGGTAGTAGCTAAAGTGTCCACACCTCATACTTAACACTTCTCTACTCAATACTAAGCCCAATACTAACCATGTTATTGGAATATTGTAAAACTTTAAATTGGTAATTGGAATTAGTTGTGTTTTATTCTCTTCTTATGAGATCAGGTATCAGCTAAAACCTTTACATGTTATACCACACACTACTACACTACATACTAAGCAAAACCTAGTCTCTTTCCAACAGGGGCACAGTATTATGACATACATTTTAACCCAGTGTTATTGCATTTTGCCACTAATCCCACTGAAATAAGTTGGCAAGCTAGCAAATGGACAAAATCTGTGAAGAAGCGGTTGTTACTGAAACAGTGCCGAGGGCTTAAACTCCATGCCTGTGGGAATCGACACCCACAGTTTTAAGACGTCTTTCAGAAGTAATTACAGCTTGTCTCATTTTGAATCCTTTGTCTGATCTTGGCTTATAAAAATAACTCTATTATAATGTTTGTGATGATAGGATAGAAGTTTCTCTCTCTTAGGCTGACAGTCATGTAATATGCAGGGGAATGTACCAGCATTCACACACATATTGCAATGTATAATTAAAACCAGAAATGTGACCCAGAGGCACTTTTATTTATTTATTTATTTATTTATTTATTTATCTATTTATTTATTTATTTAATCCATTTAGTCACATATTTGTAGAAAAGCAATTTGTTTGCATATTTAACATATCTTAATACCATTGCTTCTGATGGGAATGAAAATTGATGCATTCTTACTTAAAGACTATCACCCGAGCACAGGACTGTGTCTTTCAGCTTCACAACTACATTACTTTAGATATAATTCCATTAGATAACAGAAGTGTTACTAAGCAACACATCAAAGGTTTCCTAAGTGCAGCTTACTTTGATCCAATCAGATTATTTATTTGAAAGCAAAGTTGTTGTTTTTTGGCTTTGCACACTGTATGTACTAAAAGTAAAGAATAGCTAATAACCAACTTACAATAATACTTTAGATAGATAGATAGATAGATAGATAGATAGATAGATAGATAGATAGATAGATAGATAGATAGATAGATAGACTGACATAAAGAAGCTCTAAGATTCAAATTCTAAGCTCTCACATCATCTGTTATCCAGTCGCTCGATTAATACATTTAGGCAAGATTATCGTGACATTAAAATATCAACCATGTTGATTTTATGTAAGGAATAAAATCACTTTAGGTGGTGCTGTTATTGGAAAATAATCAGCAACAGGTAGATGTGATATAAACCAACCTGAAGCAGAGTTAGTGTAATGATTCGGATCTGTAATTGATTATTTTCCAATATCAGCATGTCCTGACGTGTTAGCTCAGTGGTTAAGGCTTGGCCTAATGATTGGAAAGTTAAAACCATCCAAACTACTACTGCGGAACCCGGAACCCTCAATTGTGTAAATTTACATTTATGCCATTTGGCAGACGCCTTTATCAAAAGTGACGTACGAGTGCTTTGAAGTCTCTAACAATGAATACATTACCACTGGTTCACTAGGTTATAGAATTAAGATACCATCAATCTAAAACTCTGTTTAGGTTTATACACGTAATGTACACATAAAACAAACAGGGAAAATCAGTGCTAGTTTAGTGTTTCAGGAAGAGGAAGTGTCACGTTTTCCTCAGGAAACATCACAAACCAGACCCAGACGTGGGATACAACTCCATACATTTATTTACATACGACGTAATACAACAAAACATTGGACATAAGAGACATAAACGCACAGAGACAAAATGTGACGTAACAATGATGAACAAAGACAGGTACACAATGTCAGGTATAAATAAGGCAGCACATTAAAAATTACAAGCAACAGGTGGGAAAAACACATGATCTCAAATAAACAGAATCTATGCCAGCACCCCCTCTGGTGGCATGGTAGAGAATTGACCCAGACGTTCCTGACAGGTAGGTCTTCACATAGCCAAATAACCAGTGACTGAGCCATTTGGATATCTAGTGGAAGTTGATTCCACCACCTCGGTGTCAGTGGTGAAAAGAGCCTTGATGTTTACCTACCTCTTGCCCTGAGAGATGGTTGGACGAGTCAAGCAGTGCTGGTAGAATGAGAATTGGGTGTCAGCCAAATCGTGTGTTGGTGTGTTTTATTCCTCTTATGCCACAGCAATTTGGCAATATTAAAAAAAATTTAACATTTTTTCCTTTTTTTATCTGTTTATAAAACATAATGCAGTGAAATCACCACAAAAATGTTCAAGTTATCAAAAGTCTTTCCTTCACTAGCCTCTTTCTCTTGAAGTTAATAAAGAGACTTGATGTTACAGCTTTACTTTTTTATGTTGTATGACACTGGAGACCTCTTGCATAAATGCATAAAGAAACATCTTAACCTCCACCATATGGATGATTACGCACGTTTTTTTGTTCAAATCCCTTTAATAAAAGCCGTTATTAAAGAAACAATAACATATTAGAACATGCACTTTAATATAAACCTGTGCTATAAACTACTGTCTGAGCTGCTGTTACAAAGACTGATTAAACACCTTCTGGCACGCTGGCTTAGTGGTTAGCACGTTCGCCTCACACCTCCAGGGTTGGGGGTTCGATTCCCACCACTGCCTTGTGTGTGTGGAGTTTGAATGTTCTCCCCGTGCCTCGGGGGTTTCCTCCGGGTGCTCCGGTTTCCTCCCCCGGTCCAAAGACATGCATGGTAGGTTGATTGGCATCTCTGGAAAATTGTCCATAGTGTGTGATTGTGTGAGTGAATGAGAGTGTGTGTGTGCCCTGCGATGGGTTGGCACTCCGTCCAGGGTGTATCCTGCCTTGATGCCCGATAACGCCTGAGATAGGCACAGGCTCCCCGTGACCCGAGGTAGTTCGGATAAGCGGTAGAAAATGAGTGATGAGAATGAGTGAATCAGTCTAATCAGAATCAGGGATTTTGCAGTTCTTGGTGAACTAACCTATTAAGACTGCTTAGCTTTGCATTTACCTTGATGTAGTCATAATGGTGTAACAATGTGAATGAAATATTACACCTGATTAATCATGTTTCTGAGTGCGTTCATGAGAGCTTGCTGATAGCTGTAGATATCCAACATCCAGTTTTGATTTTTGACCCTTGTCTTAATACACAGAGGGAACAAAGTACAATAGTGAAGGTAGAGAATGATTCGGAGAGACCCGGTGACCTTGTGGTATTGATATGGAAATGGCAAGCAGAATATTGAGGGCAGAATTTGCACCTACATTGAACAAGCTCATGTTGAATGTCAGATTGCATGCAAAGTCTCAGACCAAACTTAAAACATTCCCAGCACTTTCATATGGTTAGAATATGCATAACGCTGTATGTGTGCAGTATGTATACACACATATATACATCCTCTACACATACAGCGTAATATGCATAACGTTGTATGTGTGAAGTATGTATACACACATATATACATCCTCTACACACCTAAAGACACACTGAAGGCTGAAGTATTTGTTATTTTATCATTCTGTAATAGAATTGTTAAGAGCCATGGATTCAGAAATAGTCAGTAATAATAATGGAGGTGTGGTTACAATGGCTGTCACTTTTAGTGAAGGAGGTGTGGCCTGTGCATCTGTCAGTCTTAGTAAAGGAGCTGCTCTCTCTCTCTCTCTCTCTCTCTCTCTCTCTCTCTCTCTCTCTCTCTCTCTCTCTCTCTCACTCACTCTGCCTCTATACCTATCAGTGTCAGTGATGAAGTTTCGACCGGTGTGCATGTCAGTCTAAGAGAAGAAGGCGTGGCCTGTGTGCATGTCAGTCTAAGAGAAGAAGGCGTGGCATGTGTGCATGTCAGTCTAAGAGAAGAAGGCGTGGCCTGAGTGCATGTCAGTCTAAGAGAAGAAGGCGTGGCCTGTGTGCATGTCAGTCTAAGAGAAGAAGGCGTGGCCTGTGTGCATGTCAGTCTAAGAGAAGAAGGCGTGGCATGTGTGCATGTCAGTCTAAGAGAAGAAGGCGTGGCCTGTGTGCATGTCAGTCTAAGAGAAGAAGGCGTGGCCTGTGTGCATGTTAGTCTAAGAGAAGAAGGCGTGGCCTGTGTGCATGTCAGTCTAAGAGAAGAAGGCGTGGCCTGTGTGCATGTCAGTCTAAGAGAAGAAGGCGTGGCCTGTGTGCATGTCAGTCTAAGAGAAGAAGGCGTGGCATGTGTGCATGTCAGTCTAAGAGAAGAAGGCGTGGCCTGTGTGCATGTCAGTCTAAGAGAAGAAGGCGTGGCCTGTGTGCATGTTAGTCTAAGAGAAGAAGGCGTGGCCTGTGTGCATGTCAGTCTAAGAGAAGAAGGCGTGGCCTGTGTGCATGTCAGTCTAATAGAAGAAGGCATGGCCTGTGTGCATGTCAGTCTAAGAGAAGAAGGCGTGGCCTGTGTTCATGTCAGTCTAAGAGAAGAAGGCGTGGCCTGTGTGCATGTCAGTCTAAGAGAAGAAGGCGTGGCCTGTGTGCATGTCAGTCTAATAGAAGAAGGCATGGCCTGTGTGCATGTCAGTCTAAGAGAAGGGGGTGTGGCCTGTGTGCATTCCACACTCAGTGAAGGAGGTGTGGTCTGTGTACCTGTCTTAAAAAAGGAGATGTGGCCTGTGTGCATATCACACTCAGTGAAGAAGGTGTGGCCTATATGTTTCACTTTCAGTGTAGGAGGCGTGGCCTGTGTGTGTGTGTGCAGTGAAGAAGGCGTGGCCTGTGTGCCTGTCAGTCTCTGTGATTGACGCTTTGCCTCTATGCTTGTCAGTCTCAATGTACAGTAGAAGGCGTGGCCTGTGTGTGCATGTGTATATGTGTGCGTGTGTTTGTGTGTGCAGTGAAGGAGGTGTGGCCACCCGATCTTTTCATAAATCTAATTCTCAGCATCAGTGAATCACAATATTGAACTGTACTAAATCATTAGATGTGTTCATACACTGAATCTATGATCTCGCACTTCGATGTGTACTCTATGGTGTCTTAAGGAGAGAAACAAGCCCTACAATGCAGCCATGTACAATTAAATGCTAATTCTTTTTTAAATGCATGCATTATTCTACAAACGAATGCTGTTCTCGAGCTGGATTATATATAATTAGAGCCATTTAATGGGAGCAAAAAAGAGGCTTTAAGATTTTAAAAGCTGCTGAATTCTTAAATTCAAACACCACTAAATTCATACCAATGAATTAAACTGTGCTGATTTTCAATTTGCACACATTTAAAAAAAAAAAAACACCAAAAACATTATTAAAAATGTGCATTCAATGTTGTGATGTATTTTTTATTTTGATCACAGAGAAAATTAGGACAGCTGTGTGGTTTTTGAATTGCTGTATATTGTGTTTTAATTTCAGTCGGAAGAATTCGATAAATAAATTCTCGATAAATAATTCGATACGATTCGATAAATAATTCTCTCTCTTTCTTTTTTTTTGCTTTCTTAAAATTTCCCTCAGCCTTTCATCGGCCGCCATTTAGATGAAATTTGAAAACACTTATCACTTTTGGTTTTTCTATGTGTAAAGAGATGTATAGGATGCATGCGTGTGTTTGTGGGACTGCAATCTTAGTGTTTTTCCCACTTGATTTAATTTAGCATGCTCTGAGGCCAAAGCTGTCACACAGTGTGACTGTGATGACATCCTTGATAACGAAGAATTTTGTCAATATTGCAGTGCGTAACAACCACACCAGTGATAAAGGAATTTTTCCTTAATAAAAGCTAGCGTCAAAATTCCTCACACACACACACACACACACACACACACACACACACAAGTAATTGTCATGAACGGAACACTTAACAGAGATACATGTTGCTGGCCCACATTACACTACATATCGCTCATCACTGGTATACTACACTGGTACCTGTGTTGGGTTTGGAGAAGTTTGATCACTCTCTCTCTCTCTCTCTCTCTCTCTCTCTCTCTCTCTCTCTGTATATATATATATATATATATATATATATATATATATATATATATATATATATATATATATATATACATATATTTGTGTGTGTGTCCCTTCTCTCTCGATTTTTCCCAACAGCTATAAATATTGTCTCGAGATCAATATTTTTGAATGGAAATCCAATGCAGTCCTAGATGGAATATCATTTTCCCCCTAAAGCATAGTAGAATATATCTGTCTAATAAACTTGATACACTGCATGAAAGCCTGATGTCTGATATTTGCTGATATATTTCGAAGGAAACTCAAAGAGGATCCAGACACAAAAAGACGTGGATTTGTGCAGCAGATATGACTGTTTAGATTACTGTATTATTCTTTTAAAGGTGAGGTCAGTGGACATGTTTTGGTTGTTCGATTCACATGGTTCAGGGGTTTTGGAATTTCTCCTTGTGCTTCAGGGTATTTTCTCTGGGAACTCCGATTTCTTTCCCCAGCCCAAAGACATGTGATGTACAGTAGGATGAATGGCACCTCAGAACTCAGTTTGTCCTTTGCCTCTCCCATGGGATAGACCCCAGGTTCATAGGGTCAACACTACAGAAATATAATAAACGGATAGATATTTGCCAAAGTTATGAAGATATCCCTCAGTGCTGCCTCATGCACAGTATAAACAGCAGGGAGCATTAAGGTGGTGTTTTTGCAGTGTTGCATTGATGGGAGGGGCTGAAAATAAAAATAAATATTTCTCCAACTTTCAGAATCACTGACAATAACCTTTAACATTTCAGGTTTGAGAGTTCAGGGCTGAGAGCTCTTAACAAATCCATGATAATCATGTATACATGGTTTCCAAATCATGATCATTCTGAATGGATTTATCCAGTTCTTCAAACACAGCTGAGACAGAAACAGACAGACAGACAGACAGACAGACAGACAGACAGACAGACAGATAGACAGATAGATAGATAGATAGATAGATAGATAGATAGATAGATAGATAGATAGATAGATAGATAGATAGACAAATAATGGTTTATATCTAAACCTTATGTAGCAATAAAGGTAAGTAAAGTGGCTGTGCAGGTGATGAACAGTATTACATTATGCATTTTTCCTCTTCAGTAAGAGCTTCATCATGGCGGATTCAGACACTGAGCCAGGAACACTGCGTAGTGGGAATAAATCCTGGATGAGATGCCAGTCCGTTGCGGAGTATCAAGCACATACATTTTATTTAAGTAAAAAGAAAACAAAGATCTGTTGTATTCATTCTTCGCAGAAATGTATGAGTTCTATACATAACGTCCCCCGAGCGTTTTTTTTTGGGGCAGCTGTTGACATTAATGCATGGTGAGTTCTGAGTGCTCGATGTGCTGCTTCAGTAAAAGTACATACGCATGAGGAGCCCTTTTGAGGGTGCACTAATATAGCTATGCGCAGGGCACCGAGTGGCCCTAAATCCTGGCCCTGATGGCTCCCCTACGACGCAGCCATCTGTCATGGAGAGGACAGGAAATCAAAGTGTGCTTGGCTAAAGGCCTGAGAGCAGGCAGACAGATGAGCTGTCATCACCCAGTTCTCTGCCCGTTTATTTAACAATACATTTAGAAATGTCACTGCGCTGTCTTCACGGCCAGACACACACACACATACACACACACTGTGTAGGTCTGTTCTTCCTACTTCCATCGTGTGTGTCTCTGTGTGTGTGTGTGTGTGTGTTTGTGAGAGAAAGACCTCATATATTTGAATTTCAATAAATTACTCTATACAACACTCGTACCACATGTGAATAAAACATAAGGCATGGTGCTACATTCCTTCATGCCTGATTATTGTGTAGTCATTTATATATATATAATGCAAATGAGCTCAATGCTTTCACAGTACATGAAGGCTAAACAGTGGAGCGTGCTCGAAATGCAGTGTCAGGCTCCAGCAGTGCCACTGTAGCTAATGAAGCTCTTAGTGGAAAGGAATGTTTATGGAAAACTTGAAACCCTTTTAAGGGGAATATCAATTGTGACGCATGAAAAAGACCCATATTTCACAGCCGTGTGGATACGAATTTTATTCGTGTCAACTGCTGACCTGTTTCATGGCAAATTATGCTGTTGTGTGTGTTTCTACCCTCTACCTCTCTCTCTCTCTTTCTCTCCTTCTCTCTCTCTCTCTCTCTCCCTCTCTCTGCTCACATATAGAGCTGTGGAATTTTCCAGGGTTGCAGGATGAAGAATAATAGCTTTTTCTTTCCTTATATATGCAATCCTTCACATACAGTTCTTTGAGCTCTTTATACACTCAGATGGAGAGATCTAAAGATTTAGAGTCAGATAAATCCATAGGATATACCTGTATGCTAGGGTTACGTACGCTAGGGCACGGGAACTGATCATGGTGCACTTTTGTGAGCCAACTCATACCGCACTCTCAGAGTTGCTGAAAATGAATGAACACCTTCTTACTGTATCGAGTAGACTCGAGAATGCAATGCTGCTGTGATTTAATGAGAAAGGCTACATAACATATATATATATATGTAAATATATGTATATATATACATATATATGATGTGTACATTTGCACACAGAGAGTGTGTTTAATTCGGACACCACCACGCTGCTTTGTAAAGAGATGGTCTTGAGGTATGCCTGGTCATTTCAAGTCACGCTTAGGATTGCAGGGATTGATCAGCACCGTCAGGTAGCTTGAGGCTGGATTGTTTTAATCTTTGTTGGTAAATAAGCATCAATGGAGAAAATCCAGTACAGCGATATAGAAGAAAGTAAACGCTCTGGGTTGAAGTGGTCTGATGGTGCAATTTGGGCTGCCCCCCCAGATGATAGGGTTCTAGTCACCCAGTCTCAAAAGCCTGAATAAGCACCTGAGGGGGAGAGAAATAGCCGAATCCAGACTAGACTAGATTTCATGTTGTCAAGTAGCATGATCAGAGAGTTCTCCATGGAGATGACAAGGTTTTCACATGGATTCATGTCACCAGGGATGTATACAGTATCACAGCTAAGTCTTGCAAGGAAAACAGAAGTTTGCATCTTTTTGTATCCTTGGATCCTCTCAGTAGACCAAATCCCTGACATAACTGTTTGTTTTCTGAGTGATTGCCTGGTAAATCTTTGCTGTTGGGTTTTTTTAGCCGTCACATCTCTTCTAACTCTGTTAGGTGTGATACACTGTCATCCTTCACATCAGGTCTGGATGCTGAGACGGTCCAGAAAAGCTGCTTGGTTTGTTAATGCATCAGCATTTATTCTTTCTTTCTTTCTTTCTTTCTTTCTTTCTTGCTTTCTTTCTTTCTTTCTTTCCACTTTTTGTCATTCTTTCTTTCTTTCTTTCTTTCTTTCTTTCTTTCTTTCTTTCTTTCTTTCTTTCCACATAACTTTCTTTCTTTCTTTCTTTCTTTCTTTCTTTCTCTCTTTCTTTCTTTCTTTCTTTCTTTCTTTCTTTCTTTCTTTCTTTCTTTCTTTGTGAGGACCCTTTAAACTGTGTACTAACAGCCAGGCATGTGGATATTAAAAAACATGCAGAAAGAGACAGCGTTTTTGATTATGATCGATTGTGAATGAGTCACTAAGGAGAATGACTCATTAAATGACTCACTCATTCGTTTCTTTTCATTCATTGCTTGCTACTGATTGGTTTTGCAGTTTCAAACCAACATGAAAAGGTGGAAGACAAAACGTTATCTCAGTGTCAGCGACTTACATTTGCTGCTGTTTCATTCAGAAGGTCAGAGTTTCAGTCAGTAAAGTCTTTTTAGTAAGGACTGAGATTCACATGTTAAAATTCATGCCTTTCTCATTATTTTATTATTAACCGTTTTTACTGGTTTACACTGATAGTGTTCAGCTCATGGAATAGAAATCGATTTATCGCATATTTTCTATCAGTATAAAGAAATGAATTCATTTTAGCAAAACAAGTTTGATCTAAAATGAGTCAGGACTCTGTTGACTTTCAGTGAGAGACGTGTTTTTCCGAATCTGATCCTGTATGCAGTTCAACATGACGACTGGTTACTTATGTCCCGCCCCAGCAAAAATCAATCAGCCAATCAATTTTACAAAATTTTTGTCATAATTCTCACAGTGGGTATAGAAATGGATATAGATATAGTTTAAATTTCCCCTTCAGTAATATCCAGAGCAACCTGATGTGTTACAGTTTATCTCATTTTAACAGCCATTTCAAATCCCTGCTTCAAATCTTCCTGGCATCCTCAAGCAGACAAGAGCCTGGGATTGTATCACTGAGCAGAAGTTCCCGGGTGCTTTGCCAAGATGTCTGCCAAGTTTACAGACTTCACTAGGACTCCTAGGAAACCTGATTCAGATCCATTATAGCCTGATGATTAGCTGATTAGATAACGCAGGAGGAATAGAATTAGGTGAATTAAACTAAAGTGGTGCTGTGGCACAGCTGTGTATTTTTCTTTCTAAAGAAAGAAAGAAAGAAAGAAAGAAAGAAAGTTATGTGGAAAGAAAGAAAGAAAGAAAGAAAGAAAGAAAGTTATGTGGAAAGAAAGAAAGAAAGAAAGAAAGAAAGAAAGAAAGAAAGAAAGAAAGAAAGAAAGAACGACAAAAAGTGGAAAGAAAGAAAGTAAGAAAGATAGTTATGTGGAAAGAAAGAAAGAAAGAAAGAAAGAAAGAAAGAAAGAAAGAAAGAAAGAAAGAAAGAAAGAAATGTGGAAAGAAAGAAAGAAATAAAGAAAGAAAGAAAGAAAGAAAGAAAGAAAGAAAGAAAGAAAGAAATGTGGAAAGAAAGAAAGACAAAAATGCGGAAAGAAAGAAAGAAATAAAGAAAGAAAGAAAGAAAGAAAGAAAGAAATGTGGAAAGAAAGAAAGAAATGTGGAAAGAAAGAAAGAAATGTGGAAAGAAAGAAAGAAAGAAAGAAAGAAAGAAAGAAAGAAAGAAAGAAAGAAAGAAAGAAAGAAAGAAAGTTATGTGGAAAGAAAGAAAGAAAGAAAGAAAGAAAGAAAGAAAGAAAGAAAGAAAGAAAGAAAGAAAGAAAGAAATGTGGAAAGAAAGAAAGAAAGAAAGAAAGAAAGAAAGAAAGAAAGAAAGAAAGAAAGAAATGTGGAAAGAAAGAAAGACAAAAATGCGGAAAGAAAGAAAGACAAAAATGCGGAAAGAAAGAAAGAAAGAAAGAAAGAAAGAAAGAAAGAAAGAAAGAAAGAAAGAAAGAAAGAAAGAAATGTGGAAAGAAAGAAAGAAATGTGGAAAGAAAGAAATGTGGAAAGAAAGAAAGAAAGAAAGAAAGAAAGAAAGAAAGAAAGAAAGAAAGAAAGAAAGAAAGAAAGAAAGAAAGTTATGTGGAAAGAAAGAAAGAAAGAAAGAAAGAAAGAAAGAAAGAAAGAAAGAAAGAAAGAAAGAAAGAACGACAAAAAGTGGAAAGAAAGAAAGTAAGAAAGATAGTTATGTGGAAAGAAAGAAAGAAAGAAAGAAAGAAAGAAAGAAAGAAAGAAAGAAAGAAATGTGGAAAGAAAGAAAGAAAGAAAGAAAGAAAGAAAGAAAGAAAGAAAGAAAGAAAGAAAGAAAGAAATGTGGAAAGAAAGAAAGACAAAAATGCGGAAAGAAAGAAAGAAAGAAAGAAAGAAAGAAAGAAAGAAAGAAAGAAAGAAAGAAAGAAAGAAAGAAATGTGGAAAGAAAGAAAGAAAGAAAGAAAGAAAGAAAGAAAGAAAGAAAGAAAGAAAGAAAGAAAGTTATGTGGAAAGAAAGAAAGAAAGAAAGAAAGAAAGAAAGAAAGAAAGAAAGAAAGAAAGACAAAAATGTGGAAAGAAAGAAAGAAAGAAAGAATGTTATGTGGAAAAAAGAAAGAAAGAAAGAAAGAAAGAAAGAACCTTCAGCTTAGCAACATACACATTATTCTCTACTGTTCTTCTTTCTCTCTATCATTTTTTCTTTCTCTCTGTCTGTTGCTGGTGTGTCTGCACACTTGAGGGTTAAACTCCTCTCTAATTCTCAGCATATCCTCAAATTCTTCTGTCCCTACAAATCACTAGAAACCAGCGAGAGGCTGTGATTGGGGCCACACACTGTAGAATGCTATAGCAACAACACACCAAGCCAAAAACTTCATGGCAAATATACAGCCTGGCAAAGTCATATCTATGAGTGTAGATATAATATGAAACTATTCTGAGCATTAAACGTATAAAACTTTCTTGTATAACTCTCTTATATTTTGGATGCTTTAAATGAATCTTGACATTTCTGCAGACTCTTGGATTGCTCAGCAGTTTTCTTTAAGGAGCCAAAAAGACAGCATAGAAGACGTTTCTAGATATAATGCAATATTTTATGAACCTCTTAATGACTTGACTTGAGTTTAAATTAATAGCGCTTTTCTGTTTGCACACCGATGACAAGGACATTTTGCTTTCATGGTTTGGCTGTACTTGTTTCCTTAGAGTCGGGTTGCCAGGGTCATGTTTTTATGCCAAATTGGGCTAGTTGTGGGTAGAAAAACAAGTCAGAACGTGCTGATTTTTAAGGATATCAAAAATGAATCCATGACTTCCAAGTGTGTTTTTAATTAAATGAAACTAAAATCAGAATAAATCTGTTCAATTTCTAAAAGGTATGGAATGGCCACCAAGGAAAAAGTGTAAGTTTAGACAGTATTTAGAGCTTTTCATAAAGTTTTTGAAATATAGTTATGCTGTACAGTAAATGTTTCTGAGGTCTGGAGAGAAGCCTCTATATGAATCGATGCAAAGTTCTACTGACTGATCGCCTTTAACCCACGACGAAACGTTTCTAACCTGATGCGAGTCGTCCTTTCCAGGATGTCTCCGCCCCATCCAGAGGGCACAAAGGCACACAGAATGGTTTGATTAGAATGAAAGCGGTGTAAATCAAATGCTATGGGCTTCATTCATTCATTCATTTTCTACCGCTTATCAGAACTACCTCGGGTCACGGGGAGCCTGTGCCTATCTCAGGCGTCATCGGGCATCAAGGAAGGATACACCCTGGACGGAGTGCCAACACATCGCAGGGCACACACACACTCTCATTCACTCACGCAATCACACACTACGGACAATTTTCCAGAGCAACCTACCATGCATGTCTTTGGACCGGGGGAGGAAACCAGAGTACCCGGCGGAAACCCCCAAGGCACGGAGAGAACATGCAAACTCCACACACACAAGGTGGAGGCGGGAATCGAACCCCCAACCCTGGAGGTGTGAGGCGAACGTGCTAACCACTAAGCCACCGTGCCCCCCCACATCAAGTCTCTTTTCAAGATATTTTTCTGTTATCGTCTTGTATGTTTCATTCTTTATTGTCTTGAATACATTTCCCCAAACAGCGGAGTGTGTGTGTTTGTGTGTGTGTGTGTGTGTTTGTAAACTTTTGCACTTGGCTGTTTACAGGAAAGTTCCACAAATTTCAGAGCCTTGCACAGACGCATTTTTAGTCTCTGTATGGGAACAGAAAGGCTCCCTGTCAAAACAAAGAACATAACACGTGCTGTCATAGCTTTCGGCGAATAAAACACCACAACGTGTATCTCTCATTCTCTTTCTTTTACCCTATGTCTGTCTCTGACCTCCTACAGGGTTCTCTCTCTGTCTCTTCCTCTTTGTATCACTTTTTCTCCTCTATGGCCTTCGAGGCTTATCTCACTTGGCCCATTCATCTGTTTGATGGTGAAAACATGGGACAGGTATCTGATATCTGATGCCACGGCTCTCTTCAGGCAAACAGTTGTGTGTGTTTCCCTTAAGGTGCATATCACTACAAATATGTGTATGTCCATATCTGTGCTGTCGGCTTGTTATCGCATTAGGATTTGGTTTGAATGCTGTTTTTTTTAATGGTGTATGTGTGTTTGAGTGTGCAGTCTGAAAGAAAAAACAGGCAGCTCTCAATGGACTTAAAAGCCCTTTAATGTTCTTATATATAATCTCTGAGCTGAGGGTTTACCATGGACCATTGTGCAGGGACTTGCTGCTCCGTTAAAAAGAGACATGGTTTGGGGAAACAGGAACAGAGAAAGAGGGAGAGAGAGAGAAAGGAGGAGAGAGAGAGAGAGAGAGAGAGAGGTGACCTTGATCTGGTCCCTTACCCTCTATCGTCTTTACCATAATGATGTCTGCTGGGGTTTCTCTTCTTCCTCTCAATAAAATGCCCCCATCACTGATGAGGTTAAAACAATGTTAATAGCCTTCTCACAAAAGCGCCTGGCTGGAAAATGCCATTACGTTTAATTCAGGGATGGGACTGGCGCTTACTAGGTGCACTTTTAAAGTTATACCTCAGTCGCTGGGCTTTTTTTCCTCTTCATGGTTTTTTTATCTCAACAAGTGTCATCATCATGATAGTATCCAAACTCTAAAGAATTACTAATACATCCATGGAGTCAGACCTTATGCAGTGGTTAATCAAGAGACCACAGAAATGACCTTATATTACTGGCTGGCATAAAAACCAAAATGGAGTCCACACAGAACTAATCTAGGGCACAGGAAGGTCTCATCCAGGCTACACATCTGACACATATCTTCCCTCAGCCAAGAAATTGCTGTTCTAAAAATCCGATAGAAACATGAATTCACCAAAACCTAACATGTGGTAGGGTCAGATTTCAATCTCAAACCCAATTTGGCAAGGAAAAAACTCCTAATGATGATATTTGGAATAAAACCTGAAAGGAACCAGATTTAAAGTTAACCCATGGTTCTGAGTTTGAATCCCAGGTCTATCTTGTTGCCACTGTGGGTCCTCTTACCTGAGCAAGGCCCTTAACCCCCAATTGCTCAGTTGTATATAATGAGATCAAAATGTAAGTCACTCTGGATAAGGGTGTCTGCCAAATGCTGTAAACGTAACCAGGAAATACATTTTATTTCTATCAATAAATCAATTTTGGTGTTGATTAAGTTTTCTGATGGAGACTTGAAGTACAAAACTGTTCATGGCAATTACACTACTAAAGCTATCATAGCAAATTGCAGTCCTAAGCCAACAGAGCAAAGGTGTTTTTATCAAACACAGTCCAAAGCCATCTTCATGGTTTTTAAGTGGTACCATCCATAGTAATCTCATATATCTTTTGGCTACCCATGCAGGACCAACCTCAGGTGATGTGGTCATATCTTCTGGGTCTAGTTAGGAATCTCACTGCTGCATTCTAGATTAAATGTAGCTTGTTAAAGCAACTACTGGAACATCCAAACAGGAAGGTATTACAAGAATTTATCTTAGAGCTAACAAAAGCATGAACTAGTTTTTCTGCATCATTTAGCAGCATTATATTTGCAACACTTCTGAGATAACAGAACGATATCCTAGTGATATGATCTATGTGAGGTTCAAATGAAAGACTGGAGTCGATAATCATCCCAAAGTTTTTTTTTTTTTACTGCTGCACATGATGAAACAGAAAGGGTTCGATCCAGAGTTACTCTGTAATCAGAAAACTTACTTCAAGCTGCATGTGGTCTAGTGTCAGTACTTATGTCTTGTCTGAATTGGTACAGTATAAGGAAATGAATAAGTATCCAGTGTCTAACTTTCATTACACATTCAACTTTATTAAGATGCTGTCTTTCATATGGCTTTCTTGAAACCTGAAACTGTATGTCATCAGCATAACAAAAAAAAAACAAAAAAACATTGGGCCTAAAACAGATCCTTGCAGAACACCAAACTTTATCTTGGGATGTTTAGAGAATTCAACATTTACATCTATAAACTGATAACAATCGAGTAAGTGCAGTCCCATGTTATGGTAACTGTGTGAGTGCTGATATGAGTGTATAAAGTTATCCAGTCAGTTATTTGTGCTTAGAAGAAACCTAAATCACACCAGAAATTAGCCCTAACTCATACTGAACATGAGATAATAGCCGGCAACAATGTGGCCTCACAGCTTCAGTTTTCCAGGTTTGAACCTGGGGTTTAGGTAAGATCAATCCTAAACCGAACCTTGTGTGATGGATTAGATTCAATCCAGAGCATTAAACCACAACCCTGAATGAATCAATAAATCAATGAATCAAAAATAGCAACTTGTATTAATTGCTAATATGCTTAATGTATTTCAAATGATATCTTTAAAAGCAGTTTGTAAAGCATATACCTTTAAAATGAAGTGCATTTCATTCCATGATTTCGTTTTGTAATCCTGTATCTATCTACAGTAGGCCTAGATTCCTGCTTGAATTGCAAGCACTGTTAGGGTAATAGCCACAACTGCAGTAAAAAAAACAACTTTGGTAGCCTTCAAATGTATCTCCAACAAAACAACAGCCTTAAAATTGACACAAAAATGTAATAGTGTAGTAAAAGAGCAATATCGATCACATACCTCCAAGCTATAGCACATAACCCTGCAGAACAGGCTAATTTATAAAGTAATAAAATAAGTAGCCCAAGGTTGCTAGCATTGTTATGTAGCACAGATGTAGCGTTAGGCTGAACTTCACCAGCCAAATACCAGCCAAACAATCAAATAACTTCAGTGTTAGCTGGAATGTCCATGCAGTTACTAGCGCTGAAGTCATATGATTGTGGATCTGGATCAATTAAAGTGCAAGTCCGATTAAAATGCACTTGGAAGGCTACATTTTTTTCCTTATATAGGGTGGATGAAATCATAAAGTCTTGTAAGAGACAGTGACAAGAGACAATAATTTACACTCCTCTATGTGTTAATTATTACTGCAAATCAACACTCTGGCTCGCTGGATGAGAGGTGAAGGGTCTTCCTGTAATGCAACTCCATTTGGCAAAACTTACCACCACTTGAAATTCCAACTGCCCAGAGAACATGATGGCTGAGAACATTCACAGATATTACTAGACATAATTTCTGCTATAATGTGTCTAATATGTATTTCACACTGCATTAGTTTAAATGACTGAATGACGTGTAACCCAATTAAACTCAATTAGACCACCACGCTGTTGAATTCTTAAATCTGATTGGACAGAAGGTGTTGATTAATTTTCCATGGCAGCATCTTTTATCGTTGTGTCAAGGCAATTCATGAGATTATATTAATGCACTCCGTCTAATAAACGATCGTTGCTATAGTAACAGGTGGGTGGACGCTCTACATAACCTAAACCTAATATGAAAAATATTTATTTTTAATTTTTTTTAATAACATGGAAGAACATCTTATCATTGACATAGTGAAGATTTCTGTAAGGAGACTTTATTTAACAATCTTTATGCAGGGAGTCTCCAGTGAATTGTAACAGTTGGTAAGTTTTAGACCATAGTACAGTCTTCAGGACTTTGTATGCCAGATCTCTGTAACACGAAAAGCTGCATATTTTATCCTATTAACTTAACAAGAGAGATATAAAGCGACTCTGGTAAGTGAACAAACATTCAGAGCACTGCTTATGTGCTATGAGAAGTCTTGTTTGGTGGATATTACACAACTTTAATGACTGTAACCTGATAAAAAGTAGAGTTTTTTTGCTGCGGTATAAGTGGAATAAAATATTGTTGTTGGACGTTAATCAACATTGGGCTGATCAATATTCCATACTCAAATGCAGCGTTAGACAGACATTAATCATTAATCATTCATTAATAAAATAATAAAACCAGTGGACACAGGAAAACACTAAAACAAACTGAACAACTAAAACAAAAACTGAAAATCAACCCAAAACACAACAACAAGGACTCAGCAAACAACACAAGCAAGACAACTGGTATAAATTGGAGAGGTAACTAGTGAAACATAAGCGACAGGTGTGCAGAGGTGGGAATGGGCTAACCAATTGGCGCCAAACACACATGAGAGCATAAAACATTAACAAAGGGCCTTTTTACACCTGGTCACTTCATGTGTTTTCTCTGATCCGATAGCTATCTGATTTGTTAAAACTGTTCCTTTTACATTAGGCCACATAAATGCGCCTTGGTGAATCGGATATCAATCCGATCTTTCTACTCCCGCCCAATATGCAAATATATTTTACCTCATTTCCGGGGTAATTGAAATGGAACACGCTTTGGTGTATGCGGTTGCTACAAAAAACAGCATTTACTGTTTGCTGCATTTTTGCTGGCGGCAGCAGTGCATTTTAAGACCAAACGAGACACCTGGGTGAAAGATCAGAGCAGCACTGATGGGAAAACATATTTGTTTCTGGTGCGACGCACGACTCGCGAGTCACCTGCGAGTGACGTACTTCCGTTTGGGAGGAGTAGAGCGCTGACGTATGTGGCTTGAACAACCACATTCATTTACACCTGTCCAGTTTCATCTGAAATGCGCCCCAGTCCTCCTCCTGAAGGGGTTTGAACGATCGGATTTATATCCGTCTCGAAGGGCATTTAGACCTGGTCTTTTTACCATCGGATAGCTATCAGATCACAGAAAACGCATGAAGTGACCAGGTGTAAAAAAAACCCAAAGACACATGGCACAGGATATAAACAATCTCTAGGGGGCTTTCTGGCAGGGAATTTCCCAAGGCATCATGACATACAACTGCATCATTGATTATTTTTCTATAGCAGCATTTTAATCTTGACATGTATTGGCATGTATTTAGGCATGTATACTGTTTAATTTAGTGATGTGCTACTGAACCCTCTAATGAACCAGTGACTTTATGAATGCTTTCCATTCGCTTTATTTAAGGTTCCAGCTCTTTATTGATAAATCACCTGCAGCCAGTTTGTTTTAATTCATCACACGGCACATCACAATCCCAGGGTCCAGCAATGTAATCCAAATATGCCAAATATTTTGTACATATCATGCAGTTTTGTGCTTTTCCATCACAAGAACCTTTAGTTTTAGTTGAGTTTTTAGCAGTTACTTTTCATATTTTGTCTGAACATGACTGATGGGTTCAGACATTTTCAATAATAAGAAATTACCCATGATTTTTATTAACATTATTTTCGCACTGCACGTTGCTTTAGGCACTAAAAGCACTGCATGTTGTCTAGGAGTTAAAGGAATACACTTTATAGCTCTTACTGGCATTTTGATGGTCTCAACGGCTGAAGTGTACAATTGTGTGCACTGCTGTGTCAATCAATGTGCACGGCTGGCTTAATATTGCACTCAGACAACATTACAGTAGCATATATTGAATCCAGGTAGTCAGGGCTGTAACCAAGATCCGCGTTTTAGAGTCATATTGCAGAAATGTGTCATAGTTAAAAATATCATGGTGCAGCAGGATCCCGCACTCTCATTGCCGTTTGATTCCCACGCTGGGAGAAAACCCAGCCACTGAAGAGTTAACTCTCAGTGCCGATCCCAAAGCCTGGTAAAATGGGAGGGTTACATCAGGAAGGGCATCCAGTGTAAAACCTGCACCAAAACTAACATGTGATCCGCTATAGCAACCCTGAACAGGGAGCAGCTGAAAGACCAACAATGTTGTGTTGTTGTTATTAATATTATTATGCATTACATTTATGTAGCAAAAAATGGAAACAAACAGGAAAACAAAGAATAGACTATGAAGATGGCTTTGGACTTTTGCACTCATCTCCATCATTGATCAGCAGATAACAAGACAGACTTCATGCTAAGACTATAATAAATCACCTGGCATTTACATATTTACACAGTTATTGAAGGGAAATGATTTATGATCACTTATGTTATGTTTGGTTCCTTACAAGGTTCCTTCCTTATATTATCTCAGGGAGATTTTCCTCAGGACCATCATCTCTGGTTCATCTCTGGAATACATTTCAATTTTAAATTTATATACTGAATTTATATATTTCTGTAAAGCTGCTTTGCAACAGTGTCTTTGTAAAATTTACCAGGGTTGAACTGAATACAGGGCAGATGATAGGGATCATTGGGAGAAAATATATATTTTCAGTTGGCTTTTAAAGATTTGTTAAAGGATTTTTTTAAGGATTTGCCCCCCAGTTTATGTCACTTTGGTCTTAGGGACCACCAGTAAGCTAGAATTGGTGGACCTGAGAGTGTAATAGGGGTGAAGGGCTAAGGTTAAAACAGCATGCACCAGCATCTTTTAGACTAAGTAAGCTGGCAATTTTGCCAAGCTTACGTAAAAAGCAATATTTGTGTGTGACCCGATTTTCAGTTCAAAAGAAAGTGCGTCGTCTAAAATGTTACCTAGATGGCCAATATTTGTAAGTTTACAGATGGAACGGTCAGTATCACTGGAAAATTCTGGAGGTTTAGTGATATGAGTTTTAGAGGTGACAAGTAACATGTATGTTTTGCCAGGATTTTATTTAAAGAAGTTTGATTCCAACCATTTTTCATGAAGAAAATTCTTTATTCACTTAATAGACTGGAAAGAGAGTGAAATAGTGAAATAATTAATAGTAATAGTGAGTTTATTAATGATCTGAGGAAGGTGAAATGGTAAAATGTAGTGAACCAGGGACCAATTTACTCTCACTCACTCACTCACTCATTTTCTACCGCTTATCAGAACTACCTCGGGTCACGGGGAGCCTGTGCCTATCTCAGGCGTCATTGGGCATCAAGGCAGGATACACCCTGGACGGAGTGCCAACCCATCGCAGGGCACACACACACTCTCATTCACTCACGTAATCACACACTACGGACAATTTTCCAGAGATGCCAATCAAGGTGTGTCAGAGGTGTGAGGCGAACGTGCTAACCACTAAGCCACCGTGCCCCCCACCAATTTACTCTGTTTCATTTAAATTGTAAGTTAAACATTGCTTTCTGAATTGCATAAATATAATATTATCCCATTCATACGACACCTAATAGTGCACTAATTTGGCTAGCAAAGAAAAGAGCTATATGTTACTAATTTGAAAAATAAAATAAAAAAAACCAGGGAAAAAGAGGAAGCGATTGACGGAGACTATTTCCAACCTTTAACCTTGCTTGGACTTTGATCCTTTTTGGATCTAATCAGTTGATAAGTCAATAAAAAGTCCTACAAACATTTAACTACTATCTGCTTCTTGATAAAGATCGGAGCTTTGCTAGATGTTAGCTAGTAATACAGTATGTGTGTCTCAGAGGGTTTTAGCATAACTAAACTTATGCCAAAAAAAAAAAAAAAACCTTCTCAACTGCTTTGAAATTTGAACCAAACGTCAGTAAAATGCCAGTTTTTTCACATGGAAGATGTTCTGTCCCACATTATCAAGTCAGAGCTGTTTGCATATCGAATTTAGACAACTGCAGATGCTAAAGTAGTGGTTAAAAACATTTAGAAGCTTCCATGGTCCAGATCTTGTATCTTCATTCTCTTGTTATTTGGCATACATATTTAGAAACAAATGAATCAAATGACAAATAAAAAAGAATGATGAACGGTGTAGGATTGTCTAAAGAAATCAATAAACATGGACACTCGTTAACTCATTAACTCTTCCCAACCTATATTGTACTATTGTCTGATGTTACACGTTCAATAAACATGATGCAAAATGAGGTCGAGATTGTGTTGTGTTTGTAGGACTTTTTTTTTGCATAAATTTATATCTTACGCCTCATTTGCTAATTGGGGAAGATGTCATGGCAACGTTGGTTTTATGATCTTTTTATGATCATCTGCTATTTTCAGCCACGCTTGAGTAGAATGTGATTTAAGTGATTTAAGCATGTCAGTGAGGTAAGACAGCACTCCATCTCAGTGATGATGTATTAATAAAAATGCACATGCTCGCTGTATGACGAGCAGATTTAGCTCCGGTTCTCTTTACGCATGAAGTTACAGTACATGCTTTTTTCAATAGGCAGCGTTTCTGAAAGGTAGACAAAGGTGAATCTTAAAAACGAATTTCCTCAAATCGTAATGCAGTTCTTTTATTGTTGTAGCATTTTTTCTTCATTATTCAGAATTTGATATTATTTGTACTGAATGCTAAATTCTGATTAGACAGAATAGATTCTGTTGTTTCGATAGTAACAACTAAAACCAGAACAGATTTTAAAAATGTGTCTAATCGTTAATATGAAGTTTTAGTATAAATAGTGTGAATGTGTTGAAAACTTCAACAAGAATAGAAGCTTTTATTTTGTCACAAAAACATTACAGCACAGTGCATTTCTTTCTTCACATATCCTAACTTCGGAGGTTGGGGTCGGAGCACAGGGTCAGCACCCTGGAGTAGCGAAGGTTAAGGGCCTTGCTCAAGGACCCAATAGGGGCGCCTTGGCAGTGCTGGGGCTTGAACACATTATCCGCTCGAGCCACCACCGGTCTTAAGAAGACGTGCACTTCATGGATAATGCATTTATTCGACTACAAATGAACACTGACACGTAGAACGTTTGACGCTTCATGCACTCAACACCCGCGGCTTTGCTTACATAGTGGAAAAAGGGCAGAGCTACCAGGCGCTGTTACTTCTAAAACTTCTACAATAGGATGATAACGTACTGTAAATAGTGCCTAGTGTAAGTGTGTAGTGTGTAGTATGTTATTTGAGAAACAGCATGTTTACATGTTTTTCCAGCTTTTTCCAATTGGGCTCATTGAAGTTTCTTATGGGGACTGGGAAAGCACACTGGAACATTCATTCATTCATTCATTCATCTTCTACCGCTTATCCGAACTACCTCGGGTGACGGGGAGCCTGTGCCTATCTCAGGCGTCATCGGGCATCAAGGCAGGATACACCCTGGACGCAGTGCCAACCCATCGCAGGGCACACACATACTCTCATTCACTCACGCACTCACTCAATACGGACAATTTTTCCAGAGATGCCAATCAACCTACCATGCATGTCTTTGGACCGGGGGAGGAAAACGGAGTACCCGGAGGAAACCCCCGAGGCACGGGGAGAACATGCAAACTCCACACACACAAGGCGGTGGCGGGAATCGAACCCCAAACCTGGAGGTGTGAGGCGAACGTGCTAACCACTAAGCCACCGTGCTCCCCATTCTGGAACATTTACTAGCTAATAAATGTTTTATTTTCCAACTTTGTAGTCACTCCTGTTGATGCAAGTGCAAAGCAGGAACTCATCCAGAAAGTGTGTACTTCTTGTTTTTATATAGTCCAGAAACCATTTGGCTTTTTCAAAAGGTTTCAAGAAGCTCAGTGGAAATGTGCCTAGCTTGATAAACCTCACCGTCTGATGGGTAAAATGAAAACTCGCACAAAACTGCTTTGCAGTGCGTCTCAGCTATCAGCTGAAGTGCAGCTGTCTACACCTTGATGCAGTGTGTGCTAAAGATATTATGGCTCTGAGGCATGTGTGTATCTAATCACAACAGGGCTGAGGCACTGAAGCTATGTTGCACCATGTGCCTGTCTTCATCACATGGCTTTGTGGAGTGCTGATCAGGCAGAAGCTGTCATCATCGCCATCACCATCCTCATCCTCATCCTCATCATCTGTATCCTCGTCAACTAGCACACGCTGCTGCGTTTGCGTTTTATCCAGGCCTGACCGAGCGCACAAGAGAAAAAAAAGAGAGGTAGAGGTAGAAATTGAGGAGGACAGTTAAGAGTTAGGGAGGAAAAAAGAGAGTAGGAGATGATGCGTGAAAAAATCTGATGAATAGCAATAAGCTTTGGAAGTCTGTAATCAGCAGCTGCTTAGCAGAAAGGAGAACTGACGCATACGGCCCATGGTTTCGTTCTTTTAAAAGAGATTTCTGACTTCCATCATCTCCACTCGGAATTTCTCCACAGCCTGATTAAAGCTATTAGAGTACTGGGAGTCGCGGCTTCGAGATGACCCCAGGCCCTTCTGTCTCTCATTTTCTCTGAGAAAGGCATCTGATTGGAGCTTTATTCCTACTGATCACGGTGAATTATGGTGCCCTTGAGAATGGCGTCCTCCGAAAAACCAATCTTGAAAGTAAGAGTTTTTGGTGATTCATCGCTGTTCCACCGTTCTATTACAGATATAAAAATCTCCTTTCATCGCACCTCTGCAGGCCCTTCAACAGTAACAGAGAAGATTAATTAATGCTGTAAATCAGCTCTTTATCACCGGCTGAAATGGCCAGACTATAAAGAGATACTCTGGACTCTCTTCTCCAGCAGAGGGACAGACAGAATGAGGTTCTAAAGAGACGCTTTTTAATTTTGGCCTGAATTATTGCTGCACGTGAACAGAGAACCATCTCACACCCACACACACTAATAATTCTATTGCTGTACTTGTGGGGACCAAATGGGGACATAAACACATTAAGATGACAAGATGAGTTGTGGGGAACATTGCTAGTCTTCTCAAGTTTATATGCTGACATATTCTCTCTCTCTCTCTCCCTCTCTCTCTCTCTCTCTCACACACACACACACACACACACACACACACACACACACACACACACACACAAATGCAAACACAAACAATTGTTGCTTTTTAGACAAAGCAAGGTTTCTAATTAGAGACTTTTTAATGCTTTAACTTTTTTCCTAGTTACAGTACAAAAATGGAATTTGTGGCTATTTTGATGTGTCCATTTTTGGCATTGAATGTCTTGTCCCACTCCACATTGGTGGTTAATATGAAGCTCATATGAAAGTAGACACATGTCTGTTTTTACACAGCCTAATAGTGGGAATATTTTCATGGAAAAGTTCACAGAAAAGAAAAAAAAGAATCTTTAAACTAGATTTGTAAAGTTCGTTGTGACAAACTTTGATGTTGGCTTTGACAATGCAATTATTTGCAAAGGCTGGTGCTTTTTGGAGGCGTGTGGACATAAGGGTTAGTGTTACATTCGGAGGCAAGTGGACAGAAAGATAGGGTGCCAAAACATTTGGAGGCAAGTGGAGACGAGCATGTGACGTCATCCGAATACTCCTGAGGAAGTTCCCCACATTGGGCTGAGTGTTTTGGTATATCACATGCCCATGTTGTGCAAAATGTTTTATTTTCACGTCACCGTGATGTCACGTGACGTCATCAGAATACACGTAAGGAAGTTCCCCTCATTGTTTTGAGTGTTTTGATATGTCACATGTCCATGTTGTTCAAATTTTTTTGATTTTGCATATTTTGGGGGCGGGGCTGCGGCACAACCCGAAAGGCCAGTCGGTACACCAATTTAAAAGTTTGTTCAGAGTATCACCCTAAAGGAGCTGGCCGAGTTTGGTGTAGATAGTTCGAAAGCTTGCCGAGTTATAAACCTCCAAAGTTTATAATGGGAGTCAATGGAAAAAAAGGCCAATTTGAGACCCGGTACCGGAAGTACCGGTACTCGGATCGCTTAGAAAAGTAATAGCAACAAACTTCAGACCAGGGTCTACAACATATCCGAATTTGGTTCGTGTGGCTCGAAAGCCCTAGCATTATATTTTATAAATTTTTGTCTAAGCTTAAATAGGAAAACAGAATGTTGGCTTCTACAAAGCGACATAATTAAATGGTGATATCAAACCCCAAAGTGATTGTTGTTTTGCGTCTAAAATTTGAACGCATTATCTTCAACCACAAAAATTCAGTGTACTGTACAGTTATCCAAAAGAGGGAAAAAAGTGAAATGTCAGCGTAAAAACTGTAGCATAGTTACCAATCAATTTAAAATACTTTGCACAGCATTGTTGATATGGTACACTGAAGTGACAAAAAACTGCAACGTTAAAGCTTGCGTTACTTTTCTCGAACACACAACCACAAAACATTTTGTATTCTTACCAAAGACTATTTTTTTCTATTCCAACACTGTGGAAATAGCTACAGTTCTCAACAACCATGAATGTTCCAGCCGTTCTCAAGAGCACTTATAAAGAACGATAAACCGTTTCTTAAAGATCATCATCAGAGAAGGGAATTCCAGCAAACAGATCATCCTCACACGTTCATCCTCACACGGACCAGAATAAATGGATTGACTCATACTCAAGTCTATAACACTGATATTGCTTCGTTCTCTCCTGGTCTCTGTGAAGTGCTCAGGTATTTCTGGTCACTTGAACACCTGATTTTAAGTTCAGCCAGGAAAGACATGTCAGACGTGTCAGAAATACCCTGACGGGCATTTAGGTCTGCTAGCAAGAGCAGTCTGCTGTGTGTCAGTCAGGACAGATAGCGCAGGAAGCAGCGTACGAGTTAGCTCAAGAGGAACAACGGAAACAGACATTTGTTACACCTTTGAATGTTTGCATTTTTGCACTCAGATAGACTCAAAAAACTTGTGATTTCTGGCAGTGTATCTGACTGTAGAAAGGATATTATTAATAACAACACTCTCCAATGTTTATAACAGTTTATAATCACACCCTCCAGTGTCACCCAAATGAGGATGAGGTTCCCTTTTGAGTCTGGTTCCTCTCAAGGTTTCTTCCTCTTCCATCTAATAGAGTTTTTCCGCACCACAGTCACCTCAGTCACCTCAGACTTGTTCATTAGGGATAAACACAAACACATTTAAATATATCGCCGCTGTCGGGCGGAATCCTCGTATCTCCAAAACCATTATTTTTCAGGAAATTAAAAAAACGCCGTATTTTTTGAGTTATTAGACATTGTATCGTTAAAGTTGTTATTATGCCTTACGTATATTGCTATCATACTGTTGTGTACCAACATTAACACATCGTTTTCCCAAAGTCACGTTTTATCGGAGATACAAGCTTTATGACTTGGGAGCAGGGAGATACGAGATCTTCCTGCGGCGTGAAGAAGAGATCCGTGGAGTGAAGAAAAGGTGGAGTTACGAGATTTCCAATGTGTCCAATGGAGTTAAGAGATTTGCACTCAATCTATTTTCAAGACTTTAGATTGGTTAATAACTTATAAAAATAACAGACTCGTGTGGGGACTGACCAATAGCATCGATATGTTTAAAAATATGAAATTGACAAAATTTGGACATCGACGATATCTAATATTAATCTTGAGCTTTTGTTTAATAATATTTTGTACTATGCTTTTGCTTTGAGACCATTTCTATTGTTAAAGGCGCTATACAAATAAAATTGAGTTCAATTGTATTGAATACACACAACCACACAGTGTACAAAATACGGTGAAATGCTTTATCGACTGTCCGTGTCATAAAAAATAGAATCAATAAGAATTTTAAAAGAGATAACAAAGATATACAAAGAATAGGGTTTCAATAAACCAAAGTAATTCATTGTGCAGGTAGGAAATGGAGCAGAGTATATGAAAACATTTAAACAACCATACATATGAATTCATATTGGTGATATGAGAGTAGGACTCTTATGAATCAAGGGCAGATGTGTGCAGTTGTAGTGGTTAAGTTCTGTCCTGTGAATGTGTCAGAACGTATTAGCAATGCAGCTTTCGTATGAAAGACATGTTTACCATCAAATCTAAGAGTACAAGCATGTTTTTAATGATATATTTTTATTGTCACATTAAATAAGCAATAAGAATATAACCGTTTTTGGAAACAGTTACATATTCTCTTACACACACTTGCATTGAAGAAAACAAAATAAAATAATTACAAACACTTAACAATTTCTTTTCAAAGCTGAACAAAGTCTTTCCACATGCCATTATTAATATATATACGTTAGTCTTTTCAACTCCATACAGTCCGATATCTCCCTTATCTCCAATGTCAAAAATGGCTCATCCATACAAGGTACAATCCATCCATCACTCTCAATACAATCACTCTCTTGGTTTAAAGGAATGAAAAGTCTAGACGTTTTGATGTTTGAACAAAGTATGTTGGATATATTCCAAGAAAACAGAGTTTGACATTACAGGGACTTTAGAGTTAAACGTATCTGAAAGACAGAACTATACTGTATAAGCATTTTGTTAGCAGATGCTTTAACCAAAAATGAGTTTGGAGTTTAACATGACTTGAGTTTAAGTTAAGAGCCCCTAAAAGTGCTTCTTTGGATTTGTTGTGGTTTCAAATCACATCATTTTGATCATCAGCACAAAACCGTTAAACGTCCTTTGACCTGTTTATTCATCGATTCATTCGCCTTCAGATATGAATCATTGATTCATTCATTCACATAGACAGAGCTATAAAAATACAGTATGGTTCCCAGGTATGAGGAATAACTGAGTAAAAGGTAGGAATACGTTTTAGATAAGATTGTAGTCCATCCAGTCCATTTGTGCAGCACCGTGCACAAATTCTTTAGGCACAAAAAAGTGCTGATTCAGCCTGAGCCATGTATTCAGTCTGGAGGAATTCATAAAGAATGAAGAATATGAAACTCGACACTGGGCTTATCGTATGGTGGAAGCTTCGCCTGAGATATTGATGCACAACCATGCAGCAGTTTGTGTTTAATGATCTCATTGTGTTATAGATTATCATCGGACTAACTAACTAACAAAAGATTTTGCTTCAGTACGTGCAGGATATGTCGCATGCACTCGTGTCGTATTGTTACCCAGTAGATTTTATTCACTGCCTTACGAACAATGAGTCACTGTATATTATTCTGTGTATTTCTCTAACAACCCTGAGGTGTCTGAATTTTGACTGCACAATATAATGTTGATTAAACATTGCAGTGCCTCTACAGCATTCCAGAAAATATCGGTCCAAATTTCAGTGCAGTCATGGTGCTGTGTGTTGGTGTTCCATTCTCATGCCTGAGGAGGTAACAGTCTGGTCTCGCACAGCCAAGGAGGAATTTCATTATTAACGAGAATGAATAAACGTGTTCTTTAGCAAAGCAAATAAAAGCAGTACTTATTTATTATCTGCTCGTAGTCATTTCTAACCAGTTTATTTGTGTGTCGGTCATGCAGGTCAGTTGGCGGTGGGCACGTGCGAGATTGTGATGTTAAACAGAGACAGCAGTCAGCCAAAGCGCACCATCGCCAGACAGACGGCCCGCTGTGCCTGTAGGAGAGGCCAGATCGCAGGCACCACACGGGCACGACCTGCATGCGTGGACGGTAAGGCATAAAATACGTTATAAAGGTTATTGTTACACCTTTTCACAGTTCAGCGGTTCAGTTCAGTGTTCATTTCAGTAGTTTACTGGTTTCCTTTTCTTTGTTTTTGTTTAGTTTTTTTTAACTGGGAACCTTATTGGAGACGGTTTCCAATGGAACTCCATTAAAAGACTCCTTTAGTACGTTACTGTATGACTCCTACTATGTATATCAATTCTCATTTCAGGTTAACCCCAGTAAAACTTTAGATATACGCTGCTCTCAGAGTTCTGCTAGCTTGCACTGTACTGTGCTAATTTCACACAATTAAACAGATTGGCAGCATTTTATTAGTTGGACAAAAACTGGCAAGGTCTGAAGTTCTTAGTACCAGGTTATATGATTGCATATTTGGCACAAATCTAGGGCCTTTTTAAGTTTGATTTTTGTTTGAATTCTACTGTCTTGTAGTACTATGAGTGAAGATTTAAATACTTCAAAAGGACAATTACTTAAAAGGATTTGGCTTAATCTACGTCTCTAAAGGCAAATCCCTGGTGCAAATGCCTAGTGCAAGCATTAGCTTATTGAATTCAAACTTATAGGATTGTTTACCAAGCTAAAGAAGACAAACGGGTTAAATAACCACACATTTTTATCCACAGTGCCCCATGGCTGCCAACTAATATGCTAAGTCGATCTTCATTCATACTGCAATGTCAGCGTGTCAATTAAACCAGTGGGGCAGAAGAGTCTGAATTTTATACCAGCCAGTTTGTCTTAGCATGTAACTGACAAGAAAAATCAGGAACAGATGACATGCGGACATGTTGGCAGTGACTGAAAGAAAATCGTGGCAATGTTACAACCAGAGAACATTAACCAGTGCTGAACCACACAACACTGTAACACAATCAGAATCATGAATACATTATTCATTTTCTACCGCTTATCCGAACTACCTCGGGTCACAGGGAGCCTGTGCCTATCTCAGGCGTCATCGGGCATCAAGGCAGGATACACCCTGGACGGAGTGCCAACCCATCGCAGGGCACACACACACACTCTCATTCATTACGGACAATTTTCCAGAGTGCCAACCGGAGTACCCGGAGGAAACCCCCGAGGCACGGGGAGAACATGCAAACTCCACACACACAAGGTGGAATCGAACCCCCAACCCTGGAGGTGTGAGGCGAACGTGCTAACCACTAAGCCACCGTGCCGGAATACATTATTCATTTATTAATTCCCAGGGGGTTTGTTACCGCAGCTCCAAGTCACCAAAATAAGAATCCAAATATAGAATTCTGTATAAAAAGAATGAAGAATAAGACTTTCTGTATAAGATAATATATACAAACAATATAAATAAACGTAGGATTTAAAAATAACTATACAGGTAAAGGTGTATTGTTGCACAGTGAGATATGTTGTTGTACTGAGGAATTATAAAGTATGATAGACAGGTAGGAAGGATTTCCTGTGTCGCTATGAGAAGTACCTTGGTTTAATGAGTCTGCGACTGAACGTACTCCGGGATTCATCCAGGACATTATCGTTGTGGAAGTTCCGAGGTTAGAGAGATTTAAAGAATAAAGTATAACACTGGTAGACACGAGCAAGAGTAAAAAGGTTACACAATTTATTGTGCTCAGCTGCGCAGCAGGACCCAACACTCCACACTCCCAGTCCCTACTGCCCTTGTCATAATCTTAACAAAACCTACTGATGACGATGTCAGTCTCTGGTCATGACACACACAGGGTACAAGCATAGAAGGACAAAGCCTTATGAACATCTTAAGATTAGAAATTTCCACCACATTATGGAGCAGGTAGAAGATGTTGTCTGTGATGGGCAGTATCTTAAAAGTCATCCTTCTTTCTGGCACTACAGTCATAGAGTCCAGCTCCACCCCCACAACATCAACCAGCCTTAGTGATGAGTTTGTTGAGTCTGTTGGCGTCAGCTACCTTCATTCCGCTGCCCCAGCATGCAACAGCAAAAAAAGATAGCACTGGCTACCACAGACTCATAGAACATTTTCAGCATCGTCCTGCAGATGTTGAAGGACCACAGCCTCCTCAGAAAGTAGACGCGGTGCTGGCCTGTCATGTAGACAGCTTCTTAGACCAGTCCAGTTTATTATTTATGTGAACTAACAGGTATTTGTAATCCATGTGAGCCTATTTGTATTGTGAGGATTTTGGCATAGAGATCATTGTATGCCCTGTAATACGTGAAACATGAATTGGTGAGTCTTCACAGTAATGTAGTGAAGGTTCTATGCTAGCTCCTGGAAGACAAAAAGCTAACGTTATACCCTTGAGCCTCTTTAGATTAGACATTGTCTCATTCGCAAGTCACGATGAATAAAATCAAGTACAAATATTAAATATGCTTTTAATTTGAATACCATTATTTGTTCAAATATATACAGTATAGCAATACAGACAGTTTGACTCCTAACCCTAAGGTTGGGGGTTCGAGTCTCGGGCCAGCCACGACTGAGGTACCCTTGAGCAAGGCACCGACCCCCCCAACTGCTCCCCGGGCACCGCAGCATAAATGTTTGCCCACTGCTCCAGGTGTGTGTGTGTGTGTGTGTTCGCTGCTGTGTGTGTGCACTTTGGATGGGTTAAACGCAGAGAACAAATTCTGAGTATGAGTCACTATACTTAGCCGTATGTCACGTCACTTTAAACTTTTCCTTATTGAATCAAGGGCTTGTTCTGTGATACAATTTATTCCATCCCTAATCCTAATCCTTATACATTTTTGCTTTAATATTTGTATTTAACGTTCTAAGAAGAAATTGCTCAAAGGAAGGAAGGAGTCTCCAGTTCTGCACTTTGTAATAGTTGTAACAGGAAGTCTTTTGTGATTTCTAGTTTCCTAGCAACATAATAATAAAAAATAAAAAAAACGATTTCCTTTTAGCTTGAAAAAAGTTGCAATCCTCCATTGACCCTCCTAGTAAATAAGCTTGCTTGCGTACTCAGTCCTTTGGTAAACCATGATCTTTTTTTTTCTCATTTTTGGCTTTTAATCTAGAGGAAAGCTGTTTCTATCTGAAAGCATGGCACTAAAGTGAGAACTTTTCCATTATTCTTTTTTTTTTTTCTCTCAGCATATGCACTGTATATTAGACACCGGGCTCACCTGCTGTATTTAGTTTGCAGTGTAATGCAATGATGCGTTTGTCACCTTATTTATTAGAAACAAGATTTGCCTTTGAAGCTTTAATTCGACATGCAGAAGATCCCGAGGAAAATCGATTTGCATATCATGAAAGCAAAAATGAAGACATTTTGAATGTTCAGACCAAATCATGGCAAGACATCAAGGCAATTGGGATTCAGAAGCTTCTCTCCAGTAGCTTGAATTGTAGCATCAATTTGTAGGCAATAGCAGCTTCGTTTCGGAGTAGGAGCTTTGTTCATAATTCAGTGCAAATGACTTACTGGCCAGGATGGAGCTAATATTGCCATCATCACAGGGCCACAAATGTGTTTGCTAATAGCCTCACCGGTCAGAGGGGAAAATCTGAGTGATGATTATGTGACTGTACTGAGCAAGAGCCAGAATTTAGATGCTGTCAGTACTTGAAAATCTGATTCCACTCCAGTCGAGTCTCTGCTGAAAAATCGTAGGCAAACCACATGGATTTCAGATCTTCCAGACAGGAACAGAGGCCTCATGCTGACGTCTAAGAAATAGTGCAGAACATTGAGAACATGATCCATATCTCCCATATAACCATTTGGCTTTCAGAGCTCTAAACATATCCCTCATCTTGTGGTTGCGCTACGTGATTTGCAGCTGTACTTCAGAAATATGTGAATCTTTAACCATTCATAACGACAGACCGAGTCACATATTCAGAAACTAAATAGGTTAGGAAATGGAGTGGTGTGAAATTATGTTTAGTCGTTTAGCCAAAAGACCATGATAATACTTTTGATATCAGTGCAACGAAACATAATTGGGTCTCAGCTTTGAGTAAAAGATTCTAGCAATGAGAAATTACAGGTTTCTGCAAACGCCTGGCTTTTTCTTCTGGCCTTTTGGGCTGCTTTGGCATCTTTCTCTATCGCGCTTGCTCTTTTTCTCATTTTCTCTGCATTATACTTATATTATTCGTATTGTACTTGAGTGCATGTAGCATAGAAACTCAATTTGAATTATGACCTAAAAAAGAAATAATAATAATAACTAGATATGTAAAGTTTGTCGCAACAAACTTTGATGTTGGCTTTGACAATGCAAATATTCGCAACGGATAGTGCTTTTTGGAGGCAAGTGGACATAAGGATTAGTGTTGCTTTTGGAGGCAAGTGGACAGAAAGCTAGGTTGCCAAAACATTTGGAGGTAAACGGAGACAAGCATGTGACATCATCCAAATACTCCTGAGGAAGTTCCCCACATTGGGCTGATTTTTTATATGTTTTGATCAAGTTTTGATATGTCACTTGTCCATGTTGTGCTAATTTTTGATTTTCACGTGACGTCACGTGAGGTGCGCAGAATACATGTGAGGCAGTTCCCCTCATTGTGCTGAGTGTTTTGATATATCACATGCCCATGTTGTGCAATTTTTTTATTTTCAAGTGACATCATGTGACATGACATGACGTCACATGACGTCATCAGAATAAACGTGAGGAAGTTCCCCTTATTGTTCTGAGTGTTTTGATATGTCACATGTCCATGTTGTAAAAAGTTTTTTGATTTTGCATATTTTGGGGGCGGGGCTGCAGCAAAACCGAAAGGCCAGTCGGTACACCAATTTAAAAGTTTGTTCAGAGTATCACCCTAAAGGAGCTGGCCGAGTTTGGTGTAGATAGTTCGAAAGCTTGCCGATTTATAAACCTCCAAAGTTTATAATGGGAGTCTATGGGAAAAAAGGCCAGTACCGGTAGAAGTACCGGTACTCGGATCGCTTAGAAAAGAAATAGCAACAAACTTCAGACCAGGGTCTACAACATATATGAATTTGGTTCATGTGGCTCGAAAGCCCTAGGCCGTATTAAATTTTATAAATTTTTGTCTAAGCTTAAATAGGAAAACAGAATGTTGGCTTCTACAAAGCCAACATAATTAACTAGATTTATAAAGTTCGTCGTGACAAACTTTGATGTTGGCTTTGACGAGGCAAGTATTCGCAAAGGTTGGTGCTTTTTGGAGGCGAGTGGACATAAGGGTCAGTGTTACTTTTGGAGGCAAGTGGACAGAAAGATAGGGTGCCAAAACATTTGGAGGCAAGTGGAGACGAGAATGTGACGTCATTCGAATACTCCTGAGGAAGTTCCCCTCATTGGGCTGAGTGTTTTGATATGTCACATTTCCATGTTGTAAAAAGTTTTTTGATTTTGCATATTTTGGGGGCGGGGCTGCGGCACAATCGAAAGGCCAGTTGGTACATCAATTTAAAAGTTTGTTCAGAGTATCACCCTAAAGGAGCTGGCCGAGTTTGGTGTAGATAGTTCAAAAGCTTGCCGATTTATAAACCTCCAAAGTTTATAATGGGAGTCTATGGGAAAAAAGGCCATTTTGAGACCCGTTACCGGAAGTACCGGTACTCGGATCGCTTAGAAAAGTAATAGCAACAAACCTCAGACCAGCATCTACAACATATACGAATTTGGTTCATGTGGCTCGAAAGCTCTAGGCCGCATTAAATTTTTATAAATTTTTGTCTAAGCTTAAATAGGAAAACAGAATGTTGGCTTCTACAAAGCGACATAATTAGTTGTTACGTCTAATAACTCCCAGGAGCCGATCACGACTTGTGTAACACAGCCTGTGTTGTCTCTCTTACTTCAGTTCAGTTTTATTTATATAACACTTATTAACACTGTCAGGAGTCAAGTCATGTAATTGCGAACATACTGTATATACAGTAGCTAATTATTAGGAAATACAGAATAACAAGCTAAAAAGTAAAACAAACTCATTCACATAAGTGCATGTGTGCAAATTTGTGCCAACAGTACAAGATAAACAACAGTACAATAAAACAGCACATGCAGTAGCATATATATTAGAGTGTGTGTGATTCTTGGTGCAAATACTGTAAAGATGTAAAGATGCTTGTCTTGTAAACATATGAAGACATATAACAGCGTAGCGCAGAAATCCAGTAGCTTTAGATCCTTAAAGACCAAGCGAGAGGAAATTGAGTCAGATCAACTGGACTTCTTTATAGTTAGATCAAAAAATTTCATCAACGTTTCTCATCCAAGCAGCTTCTTCAGGACAGTTGATATGATTCAACTACAATAGATAACCGCATCGGTATGACTGAGAATCTTCACACACCATGCCAGAGCTGAGAGTGGTAAAAAAAAACACTCTTTGAGATGATACCAGGAAGAATCCTTGACAACTCAGCAGAGATACAGTACCCATCCTCTTCTGGGTGACAACGCATAGCATGAATGTGAATCACTTTGAGTGCCCACCTACACGTGTACTATAAATACTGTCAGACCGTCCTGTGTGCTGGAATGACGGTCAGAATGAGCATTCTAGTCTTCATAATGACAGCAGCAGTGTTTAGACTTTAAAGGCTTTACAGTATCCAGGTAGGACTATCCAGAGAAGAAGCGGTATTCCATGCGGGATAAAGTGAGTCATGATAAAGTGAAGAAGCTCCAGGCAGATGTTGAGCATCAGGATGAGTTAGGCAGGTCTGGAGGATGAAAGGAACCACACTAGTAACCATGTGTCAGGATCAAGTACCGGCTTCATCACATACGGTAGAGAGAGAGAGAAAAAGAGAGATTTGACTGTCTGAGACAGAACTCAATAAAAAGAAATGAAAATAGTATTAGAATAGAATACTGTGTGCCCATGTATATACCGTATAGTTACATGTGTACTTGTTTAATTCTGTGGCAATTAATGAGAAATTGTGCACTAAAACAGGAAATATCTTTTTTAAATATTTTTAATAAATTCAGATTTTAATTCGAGGGGAGCACGGTGGCTTTCTGGTTAGCATGTTCGCCTCACACCTCCAGGGTTGGGGGTTCGATTCCCGCCTCCACCTTGTGTGTGTGTAGTTTGCATGTTCTCCCTGTGCCTCTGGGGTTTCCTCCGGGTACTCCAGTTTCCTCCCCCGGTCCAAAGACATGCATGGTAGGTTGATTGGCATCTCTGGAAAATTGTCCGTAGTGTGTGATTGCGTGAGTGAATGAGAGTGTGTGTGTGCCCTGCGATGGGTTGGCACTCCGTCCAGGGTGTATCCTGCCTTGATGCCCAATGATGCCTGAGACAGGCACAGGCTCCCCGTTTGGATAAGCGGTAGAAAATGAGTGATTGAGAGAGATTTTAATTCGTCACACACAACCATACAAAGTGTGGTTTGACAAAATCTAGAAATCAGATATATTCATGAACAAAATATGAAACAATGGCCAATGCATTACATTTCTGAACACTTTTTGTAGTCTGTATTTTTTATTTGTTTGTTGTTTTTTTTGTTTGTTTGTTTACAAAGAGAAATATTTTATGTTCAAATTCTAGTTTCTGATCCATTTTGAGAAGTTATTTAAATTTGTTTAGGGAATTTTATAGAGTAGGTGCTACAACCTACTGTAGACTTGGTGGAATACAGTCATTGTGTGAACTATTTGTTTTTGTTCTACAACATTATTAATAATCCAAGTGTTTAATTGAATTTCATCTGAAGTGTCTTGTCCATTATGGAAGAATTTGAGACTCTCTCAATCCCTCTTCCTCTTAGAATGTGTGAGCCTTTGCTCATTTGGACAAGTGTAGTGTTTTAATAATGCAGCTCCTTTTAACTCCTTGCTAAGGACGTTAGCGTCTTTTTGCAACGCCAAGACCAGCGTAATTAACTAAGAGACTGGTATAATTACAGCTGGGGGAAATTGGTTTTTATTGGCTTTTGCTGCTGTGTTCATGCTTCATTAGTGGAAGGCCATTAAGGCCTGTTGCTCATGCAGTCCTCTTTTTACAATACACACACACACACACACGAGTGTTCTGCAGTGTAGCAATGAGGAAAAAACTCATTTTGTCTATGCAATTTGTTCTTCTGTTCATCTGCTTGTGTCTGCTCATCCATCCGTCTATTCATTCATCTATTTTTTCCCATCATTTCCTTTGTGCATGAGAGTTTTTAGGTAAGGGCTTAGCAGGTGGTGCCAAGGGACAGATGGCAGGCTGGGTGTCAGGATTTAGGAAGACAGGATTCTCAGCAGTAGGGGGCTTTCAGATCAGAGAGAAGGAGAATGATAGCGCATGTGCTGCATTTAAGCAGCCACTGGGAAGCAAGGAATCTCTAAGCAGTCGTGTGTCAGCACAGTGATGAGTCACATCCCTCTGTGGCCTCCTGAGATCTTATCCGTTGTTCCACGGAAACGCTTATTGCTCTGGCAGTGCATCAGTGGGTGGCCCGCTCTCCTCTCTGGAGCTTTTGTACTGCTGTTCTTGCATCCCTGAATGTGCGCTACAATGTGCTGTTTGCCTGCCCTATATACAATCAGCACCAAACTGGGAGAATTCCTTAAACAGGGACATTTCTGCCACCTACACGCAGCTAACGATGCCGGAGGCTTGTGGCTTCCCATGAGGCAGCCTGCACGGTGCTCGCGATGATAGTATGTCTGTATAAACATCTTCACACCTGCACTAAACTAATGCAAAATTAGCTGATTAATTGTTTTGCTATATGTAAAAATAGGCACTATAAAGATTTAATAGCATGATACATATAGATGTTTACATTTTTTTAAATAATCCTGCATCTCTCCCATAAAAATTATAATTATGTCAAGTAAAAAAAGCAAATACAAATTACTCATTTATAAAATTAAATAATACTCATTTCCACCAAATACAAATAATGTTTTCTTTTTATAGGCACAGGAAATAGACTATTATTTTATTTTTTATTTTTTAAACATGTAATCATTTTCCTTAAAAAAAGTGAAACGAATCTAGACTTTATAGAGCCTTACAACAGAGAGCTTCCCTATCAGAGAGACTTCAGATTAAATCCCCTTTAGGAAGCTAAGGACTCTTAACTAATTAAATAACCCTTGAGGAAATCATTTGTAAGAGCATAAGCTGAAAAAACCCCATAAATTTACAGTAAATGAATTGAATTCTGCCCCTTTGAAATGACATCTAGTACAAGCTAATCTGACATTATTCCACTCCCAATGGATGTTAAAAATCTTCACTAGCAAACACAGGCAACTGTAGCTAATATCAGCTAATCTGACAGGATTTCTGAGAGAATGTTAACCATTAATGGATGTTACAAATCTCCACTAGTAAACAAATGCCACTGTAGCTAATATCAGCTAATTTGACTGGTTTTCTGACAGAATTTTAACTCCTAATTAATCTTAAAAATCTTCACTAGTAAACACAGGCAACTTTAGCTATCAGCTAAAGCTAACAAGATTTGTGAGAGAATATTGTAAATATTTGTGAATATTATCAGCCTTAATCATTAATGCTATTACAAGCTAAAAGACTAGAATTTCTTAAGGCATATTTATGAATTTTTTATTTATATATATATATATATTTATTTAAAATTTGTCAGCTTGCAATGAGCTAACATGACAGGGTTCACAAGAGTTCACAAATGTTTATAATTTTCTTTGCTGTGGCTTCTGAAAGGGTTTTTAAGTAAGTCAGTCCTAGCCACAGCAACCTGGTGCAAACAGTGCAAGACAAAAGACAAAAAGACAGCGCAGGACAAAAGTGCAAACAAAAAATACAAGACACCACACAAAAGACAATACACAAAATCAGCGCTGACCAGTGTACATACTGTATGTTCTATATTGCATGTGCAGAAATACTGGAATGAACACTTAATATAATAGCAGCAGTTATAGCAGTATGTATTTTGCAAAATAGCAATCGACTGAAATGTGCAAGACAGCATGTGCAATGAGCAAAAACAGTGTGCAAAAACATCATGTGAACAGTTTGATATGGTGGTGCTGTGTACAGTACATGGATGTATACTGGAAGAGTGTGTACTGTAGGTCATTGCAGTCCATACAGTTGATTGTGCATGTGTGTGTGGATTGTACCCGGTACAGTTCAGTTATTGAGCAGTCTGATGGCTTGTGGAAAGAAACCGTTACACAGTCTGGTCGTGAGGGCCAGAATGCTTCGGGGGTGAAGCGGTGTGTGGGATCACCCACAATGTTGTTGGCTTTGCTGATGTAGCGTGTAGTGTAAATGTAAATGTCCATGATACAGTAGAGGGAAGAGAGACTCCAATGATCCTCTCAGCTGTTCTCACTATCCGCTGCAGGGTCTTGCGATTCAAGATGGTACAGTTCCCAAACCAGACAGTGTTGCAGCTGCTCAGAATGCTCTCAATGGTCCCTCTGTAAAACATAGTCAGGATGGGGGAAGGGAGGTGGGCTTTACTCAGCCTCCGTAAGAAGTAGAGGTGCTGCTGGGCTTTCTTGGTGATGGAGCTGGTGTTGAGTGACCAGGTGAAGTTTTCCGCTAGATGAACACCAAGAAATTTGGTGCTCTTGACGATCTCTACAGATGATCCTTCGATGTTCAATGGAGAGTGGTCGCTCTGTGCTCTCTTGAAGTGAACATCCATGTTTTATCAACATTCAGAGACAGGTTGTTGGCTCTACACCAGGCAGTTAGCTGTTGCACCTCCTCTCTGTATGCTGACTCGTCGTTCTTGCTGATGAGACCCACCCTGGTCATGTCTTCTGAGAACTTGATGATATGGTTTGATCTGTGCATTAGTGAGTCAGCAAGGTGAAGAGCAGTGTGGTGGTGCTGGAGATGCTGTTCCCGATCCGGACTGACTGAGGTCTCCCAGTCAGGAAGTCCAGGATCCAGTTGCAGTGGGAGGTGTTCAGCCCCAACCTGACATGGTTAATGGTATTTAGAGGGTATTTACATATTTACAAGTTTACAACCTTTAATGTGCTCACTTGGTATATGATATTTTTGTCATATGACAGATTTGATATTTTTTTATATTGATAGTCTTTCACTGTTAACTATAAATAGGTAGCTAAAATATTTTGGCTGGCAGTTTCAGACAGGCATGCCACTGTATTCACAGACATACTGTACGCTCCTTGATTTTTCCATATTCATGTACAGATTTTTTATCAACCTCAATACAAAAGGTTGACGATACTAACACAATATATCAGTTGGCATGTCTGTTAAGAAATCCTTCCAGCATTAAATCTAAAGTTCCATATGTAAGGCATATAAATGTGTCTGTTACAACAAATGTAGGATAAACAAAATGTTACAAATACCACGCTATTGGGAGCTGCTGCTGAGTCCAACAACATGCTGTGTGGTCTCTGGCTGAGCATTTGTATACTGTACAGTATATTCCCGCCAAAGAGATTTGCATCTTTTAAAGGTAAATTAGGCCTAAAGCATCCAGAAATATCCACTGCCATCTAAGCTGGCTTTAAACCACTGATCTGTTCTCCCTGGGTGGCCTAGATGGAGATGTATTTTGGTCCTAAACATATTCAAGGCATATTTTGTACAATGAGCTAATTAGGTTGATCGAATTTTTACATCACATCTGAAACAGACCTAAATGCAGAAGACTGTAGACTGCTGAGACTGTGTTTGGGGATTACAATTTAAGCTAAATGTGTTTATCACAGAAGATGGAAGATAATTTTGTATCTTTTGGTCATAAATATCTTGTTTGAAAATGCAGGCAGAAGCGGTAAGAGTCTATCTGGTGTGGGCAGGTGCCCAGGGAAGCTCATGCTAACTGTCTGAAATGGCAGAGACGCTACCATCTGTCTTCATTTGGCCATGGATTTCCCAGTGTTGCTGTGTTTTGGATTCAGCTGGAACTCAGAAGAAATGACGTTTGTGCTGATGGAGTTTGGGGTGGAGGAGATTAAGGCTGGAGGTCTCTGGCCTCTCTCTCTCTCTTTCTCTCTCTCTCTCAGTCTCTAGCTTATTTCTCTCTTTTTTCAGAATAAATGAAGCAGCAAGAAGCGTACATACTTTCCCTGGACACAAATTAGACTAAAAAATGATAGCCAGTGGAGAGCTGGCTTTTACTGTATAGATTCCTCCAAGGCTAAGATTAATTTATGCCAAGTTTTCCATGGAAGGCCCCTACAAGCCTAGTCTTAAAATATAAATGATTAAAATGTACTTTGAATGACACTTCTGTAAGAGTTATACTTCCCAGAGCATAGAGAACAGTGCTTAAGCCTATTCTGTATACTTTTGTAGTTTATTTGAAAAATGATTGTCAAAAATACTGCAGTTATTTCTGCATTTTTTTGGGTGGCAATCCCAGAGGTGGTGTTCAGAAATCTTTTAGTTTACAGACTGTCCATCAAACAAAGATTTGAAGAGGACAGAGTAGTGTATACATAGTAGTAGAAATAGATCAAAATGCCTCATACATATCTTATAGATCCCAGTAGGCTGAAGAGATCATAAAAGCATATGCATTTCCCAGATTGTGTGAATTTTTTGAGCTGACCTTTCATTTGGAAGGCTAGAAAAGAGCATAAAACAGGCTGCTTTCTTGTCACTTTTTCTAACGTCTTGGACCAACACTTGATCCATTCTGCAAACTGAAGGCCACGTAGCCTTGATTTTAGATGAATGTTTTTTTCCTGCTTTAAAAAATCCTTCTTCCAGTAGTATGAAAAACCGGACTACTCTTCATAGACTGTGCATATAACTAAATTCATTCATTCATTCATCTTCTACCGCTTATACGAACTACCTCGGGTCACGGGGAGCCTGTGCCTATCTCAGGCGTCATCGGGCATCAAGGCAGGATACACCCTGGACGGAGTGCCAACCCATCGCAGGGCACACACACACTCATTCACTCACGCAATCACACACTAGGGACAATTTTCCAGGGATGCCAATCAACCTACCATGCATGTCTTTGGACCGGGGGAGGAAACCGGAGTACCCGGAGGAAACCCCCAAGGCACGGGGAGAACCTGCAAACTCCACACACACAAGGTGGAGGCGGGAATCAAACCCCCAACCCTGGAGGTGTGAGGCGAACGTGCCAACCACTAAGCGACCGTGCCCCCCATATAACTAAATTGAATTTAATAAATAAGTTTAAAAAAAAAAAAAGAAAAAAGAAATATGATGTAATAGAATGAGAATGTGCAATATGTTATGTTTTATAATGTTGCATGATGTGCAATCACATTAGGGTTCATTCACAATGTGAACGCAAACATTACCCAACAGAAACTGATATATTTAACGATATAACAACAACACGATTCTCAAACTGTTTGAGGTCATTAAAAATGGACGCTCACTGTAAGCCAAATGCCTGATTAGCATCTGTATGGATAACAGGCTTCCAAACAGCCTTGAAAAGCACCCAAAAGTGTTGTTTAGTTAATGATTCATTCATTTTAAAAGCCAATGTAGGATGTTGGCGATGATAATTCAGCATTAATACGACTCAGTCCTTAGTTTGACGAAAAATCCTTTACAAAGCAACTTTGCAACTTTTACCTGTACAGTAGATGGTGGTCTTAAAATCTATCACTCACAAATAGATTTTAGTGAAAAGGTTACTGTTATATATGTTATACTTATGATGCTGCCATTTTTAATAAAATAATATTTACAGCATTTGCTAGACACCCTTATCCAGAGCGCCTGACATTTTATCTACTTTTTAAACAACTTAGCAGATGAGGGTTAAGGGCCTTGCTCAAAGACCCAGCAGTGGAAGCTTGACAGTTCTGGGATTTGAAATCATAATCTTTCTCCCAGTATTCCAACATTTTAACCACTGAGCCATAAATGATTTGCAACTCTGAGAAATTGAGCAACATTCTGAGTGGAAATTACTCAAATTGGATTTCTCACTAGTTCCCACTTGGTCTTGAATGCAGCGTAAGCCTAGGCCAAATTACACAGCCAAAACTAATTTCAGTCAGTTCCATAGTTTCTTTCTCTGCATCAGGGCTTTTTTATTTTGTTTCCTTGTTTGTTTTCCACTACGCCTGATTCAACCTAGGAGCTTTTTAATGAGCTGATGAATTTGAGAATCAGCTGGCTAAGTAGGGATAAACTTATCAGTGCCTGGGTGTTTATCAGGTGTGTGGCCTTGGCAGTTCTCCGTATCCTGGGGTCTAATGTTAAAATTCTACAGTGTTAAATTTCCTCCACAGGCACATGGATTCTCATAACCCTGAGTTAATTTGACAACTTTAATTTTATTGTGGTTTCAGTGAAAACTAGTTATTCACGGCCACAATTATATCTTCATCACATAGAACCTATTCACGGTCTTAACACGTTCTTGTCTATGAACGCATTAAGTAAAGGATGAAACACAACAAACTCTTAATATGTTGTAACTAAAAAAAAATAAATCAGTGGCCTTCAGTGACCTTCTGTGAAATACACCACCATTGTGCTGATTTTTTTTTTCCTTCCTCTCCTTTACAACCAGGTTTATTTATGGATTAAATAATGACACATTATTCTATTTAAATTTTATGTTTATACTGTCACTTATGCTGTAATAGATGTGAACTAATATTCTTTTTTTCTCTCTTGAAATTATTATGATAAAAAATAAGCATCATATTACCACGAAACTCCCAAGAACTTCCTCTAGCCTGAAGACTTTCCCATGTTAAACTTACCAAAGTTTAACAAATTTTCATTTTGGGAGTGTCTCTGATACTTCCTTTCGTTAGCTGTACCTGAAGAAATAATAATCTACCAAATTAAATATAAACCCGTGATTTGCTTTGCAGCCAAATTCCTGTCCTAGGCACGCTGTTATAGAAAATTATCACCTTCTTGCCAATCGGAATTGAGTGCGCTGGAATAAATGACATGAAATAACATTTTCGTTGTTTTGTTTTACTTTGTTGTTTTTTTTTATTACTGAGCGATTGCATTGTGCTTTTTTTTTGTTTGTTTACCGTCCCTCCGAGAAAAGATTGTTTATTTGAAGCTGCCTGCATATGATAGCTCTTCTTTCCCGTGGGTTTGCTGAGCTTGGCCTGCTCCTTAAAGCTTTGTTCTGTGTAGGTTTTAAAACATGCTGCTTCATTTTGGTTTCCCTGCTTACTAAACAAAACAAAAGGGTATGTGGCAGCAAGATCGCGCTTATAGTTATGACAACCATGGATGAAAGGGTGTACGGTGTTCGCTGGGTATACGGATCGATATACGGCTTGTAAAGCTCTTTTGGAGGGAAAAAATCATACAGAATCCTCAGCAGACGGTAGAGGTAGCTTTGTGTTGACTTGGTAAATCTTTCCAACATCAATCTTCGTCACTATAGATCACGAATGCCGATCTTGAATGCAGTGGATAACCGTATACAATGAAGAGCTGCGCTTACAAAGAACATATTACTGTATAAGCCTAAAAATGAGAGCCCTTAAAAAGCTTAAGGATTCTCAATGGCCTCTTTTAGCCCATCATATTATTCCATTTCTCTGTTAGAAATTAATTGCCTGGATTACATTATTTCTACAATATATCTCTTCTTAACCCTTTCTTACATTACAGTGATAGATTCTGCCAGACAGAATATAAATCGATTATCTGACTTTCCAATCAGAATAAACAAAAGAATTACTTGCTTGCTGTAAGTCTGTTATAATGGTTAGTCAAGATACTGTTGGGTTTCTGTGTCTAGAGTATTGTGACCCTGTGTTTAGCTGCTGGTAGGCAGGGTGATGCGAAAATGCACCCCAAAAACAGGCCTCAGGTAAAAAAAAAAAAAATGAACACGTTTAGAACCGTGTGAAGGTGTCACAATCGGGATGGAAGGAGGCAAACCCGTACGCAGGATAGCTTCAAATGAAGGGGGTTTAATAAATAAAGAAGACATAGACAAAAATGACGATAAATGAAACAATACAACTGACGACATTTAACAGAGACTAGACATGACAAGGGGTACACGCAACTAATGATCCGCGCTGCATTCAGCAACGCGGCTAACTTAAATACAATTAAGACAATGACAACATTAGGAACAGGTGAAGAAACAGGGAGGAGCAGACGAAGGCGGGGCAGACACGTGACAACAACAACAGCACATGGCCAAAAGTCCGGGCTGAATCATGACAGAAGGGAGTAAGGATTTAACTGAGAAATTTGAAATGAATTGAGACAAAGGAAAGTCAGTTCCAGAGGCTGTATAGAACTTGTATTTACTTTTTAATTAAAAGATAATATAAAGGATAATCAAGTACAATATGTGGCTCACCTGAGAAATTCGTAAGCAGTCGTTAAGGAGCTGTTTATGAATATGATGTGATACAGAGGAGAAGTTCTGTGAGTCTTAATACACAATTGAAATGACACAAATGTTGGTTGACTTTGAAAAAATTAAAAGTGAAAATAGCTACAAAAGTGTGCAAAAGTTTTAGGCAGGTGTAAAAAAATGCTGTAAACAAGGAATGCTTTCAAAAATGGAAGTGTTAAACATTTATTTTCATAAATGAACTAAATGCAGTGAATGAACAAAAGAGAAATCTAAATCAAATCAATATTTGGTGTGACCGCCCTTTGCCTTCAAAACAGCAGCAATTCTTCTAGGTACACTTGCACACAGTTTTTGAAGGAACTCGGCTGGTAGGTTGTTCCAAACATCTTGGAGAACTAACCACAGATCTTCTGTGCATGTAGGCTTTCTCACATCCTTCTGTCTCTTCACGTAATCCCAGACACACTCGATGATGTTGAGATCAGGGCTCTGTGGGGGTCGTGCCATCACTTCATGCTGGTTTGAAGGCAAAAGGTAGTAACACCAAATATTGATTTGATTTAGATTTTTCTTTTGTTTGCTCACTTTGCAGTTTGTACATTGACAGAAATAATCACTCATTATTTATATTTCTGAAAGCATTCTGCGTTTACAGCATTTTTTCACACCTGCCTAAAACTTTTGCACAATACTGTACATACCTGAAAATTCTCATATTCACCATTTAGGCAATATTGAAGAAATTCAACCCAACTATAGTGGTAAAGGATATTTCTGGAAGAGAAAAGAAGTGTATTTTTCCTCCAAACACAATGAGGAGAAGGCTTAGAAATGCAAGAAGGATCATAGCTGGTACTGTATATTTGTTTTGCAGAAGAATGAGTATGAGAAGATAGAGTCACCAATTCTTCAAATTTAGATCCGATTAGATGCCACCTCAAAGCCAAGAACCCATTTGGAAAATATGCTGGAAGAAAAGCTTTTGCACTCATTCAAGCATTTTGCAAATCTAGATGCTACTACAGCATCGATTAGAACAAGGTTCTGTTCAAATCAGACAAATATAAAGCATTTTGGAAACAAACACTAAGGTTGGGTTTGTCAAAAAGAAGGATTGTTCTACCCTATTCGCTCTATTACTGTAAGTACAGTAAAGGATCTGTGATGATTTGGATGAAAATCTGTCCGTTTTAGTTTTCAGATGACTCGTGGTTGGATCTTCCAGCAGGAGAGTGATCTAAAATATATGTCCAAATCCATACAAAAATGGTTCAGTGACGGGAGTCAAGAACTGGCTATCATAATCCCCTGATATAATCCTGATTTACAACACATGGTGTGAGCTGAAAAACAGAGTCCACAAGACAGAGTCTAGTACCCTGGAGGTTTGGAGAGACACTGTACTGAAGAGTGTCTCCGATTCCTCATTATTCATTCTCATCAAGCTTTATAGGAGAAGACTTTGAGTTGTTATTTTGAGAAATTGAGACTGTACAAAGTGCAGGTGTGCCATTTTAATACGCTGTTTTGTTTACTTGAATTAAAGGCTAGATTTCTCTAATAATTTCAACCCGAAATTAAAATATGACACTTTTTATTTTATACCCATTTTACTCATTTTTTCCAATAATTCTGGAAATAACCATATTTAATTATGATTAGGCCTGTTTGTGTTATTGTGTTATTGAAGGCTGCATGCTGGATCTATACATCATTACAGTAGGACTTGGGTTTTGGGTCATCATTGCCATGTGCTACATTACCCACAATGCTGTTTGACTACCTGCTAATACACTAGCAGCAATAGAAGGATTTATCCCTAGTATCATCTTTACTGAAAAAGAGCAATGCAGCATCCAAAGCATCAAATTTAATGCTAATAATGTCATTAAATCAGTTTGTAGATTGCCTATCTAGCTAAACCGAGTCTTTGCTCTAGCATTAAGGATGGTGCTGCACTGCATGCTGGAACTTTGAGTCCAACATTTGCACCATCAACTCCATCTCCATAACTTCTGTTAAATTTGTCATTAATTACACAAGAAAACTCTTAGATATATGAGCTAAAGAACAGCAAAACCTGGTTATTATCTCTTAATCTTAAACTCATAAAATTGTATTTCTCCTATTAAACATCAATGGAAGATTCTCATGAGACAGCTGGTGCAGAGCAGACCCGCTAACTTCTCACAGAAATAATAAAAATACAGCACAGACTAAAACATCTGCATTAGAATCACTCTGTTCCTGCTGTTTTAACAGCTGTACAGTATTCAATTCAATTCAATTTTATTTGTTTATTTCGCACTTTTAACAATGGACATTGTCTCAAAGCAGCTTTACAGAACATAAGAAAATGTCACGATGTCTGAGAACGTAGTCAACCAACGGATACGTTGGTTTATTACGCAAAGACATCACGGCATACAACGTAACTTAAGACAAAACATAACAAGCCATAATGTGCGCACTTGGAAACTTAATAACATAACCAGAATAAAATACGAATAAACAAAAAAAAACAAATAAAATTACACATTACATGGAAACAAAACCCGAAACGCGACAGCACACAACTGTAGGCATACAGTAGTGAGCATGTTGTGAAAAATGACTAGACAAAGAGTCGACACACGAGTAAGATTATAAATACTAAACCACATAAGAAGTAATCAAGCACAGGTGAAAACATACAAGACATGATCACATGACATTCGTAATAAACACCCTTCGGCGCCGTCTAGTACTTACTATAGCACAAAAAGTTTAATATTATACAAAACTTCAAGATTGATATTAGTCTTATATTTAAATGTGTTTGTATTTATCCCCAATGAACAAGTCTGAGGTGACTGTGGTGACTGTGGTGAGGAAAAACTCCCTTAGATGGAAGAGGAAGAAACCTTGAGAGGAACCAGACTCAAAAGTCAACCTCGTCCTCATTTGGGTGACACTGAAGGGTGTAATTATAAACTGTTATAAACACCGAAGAGTGTAATTATAAATAATGTCCTTTCTACAGTCAGACACAATCCGACAATTGTGTATTGATTAGGAAGTTGTTGTCCTCAAAGACGCTATTATATAGCTATATTGCGTCTTCTTATTTTTCTTCTACTTTCGTCTTTTCCCATTAGGGGTCGCCACAGCGAATCATCAGTTTCCACCTAACTTTATCCTCTATTTTCGCACCAGTTACCTTCATGTCCACATTTAACACATTCATATATCTCATCTTTGGCCTTCCTCTTGACCTCTTACCTGCAGCTCCATCTCCAACATCCTTCTACCGATATAACCATCTCCCTCCTCTGTACATGTTCAAACCTTCTCTGACCTTGTCCCCAAAACAGCCAACCTGAGCTGTCCCTCTGATGTGCTCGTCCCTAATCCTGTCCATCCTCGTCACTCCTAAAGAGAACCTCAACATCCTCGTCTCTGCTACCTCCATCTCTGCCTCATGTCTTTTCCTCACTGCTACAGTCTCTAACCCATGCAGCAGAGCTATACTATAGACAGTATATCTACTATGCCATGTGTTGTATTTTTAATGTGTCACACACACATCCTGTGTCTTACTGTCAGATGCAAGAACATGAGCAGGCATCTGAGACAGGACCTTTTGTGTTTGTGTGTGCAGCGCGGATAGTGAAAAGCAGGCAGTGGTGTGAGATGACCCCGTGTTCAGACGGAGAAATCTGCGGCCTGCTGCTCAATCACTCTGGCTGGACCTGCACCAAGGGAGGAGGACGAATAAAAACCGTCACAGTAAGAGCTTTTACTCTCTTTATTATGATGATATGTTACTTAAATACAGCATGTGAGCAAAACTCACTGAATTTAACTAATAGATTTAATTTAAGATAAAAAAGCTTGTAATAAAAGTATAAAATAAAAAAGGATAATAGGAATGTTATAACAAAAGAAAAACAATTAAAAACAATATAAATACAATTTTTAAGAAAAAGATAAAGGTTAGAAGTTACAGCGTGAGATTCTTTTTATTTTTTTATTTTTTTATCTGTTTTACTTATTTTGAAGCGACTTTCTACAAAAAAAAGAAAAAATATCTAGATGCCCTAATTATTTGAAAGCTCTTAACTGGAAAAAAGAAGAAAGAAAAAAAAAAGAAAAAGAAAAGCTTTTTAAGTTTAATTAAAGGCTAAATAAACATTGTTTACCTGACAGTAGTATGTGATTTAATACACTGGATACTAAAAGCTGAGTCTGAATCCAAGTCTCAATTTGAAAATTCTATATTAAAAATTTCAACAAACACAAATATGTAGAATTTTACTCAATTGAAAAAAAGGAGGGAATTAAATATTTCTTGTAGAATGTAAAATTCTGTATCATTTCTACATTGTAATTTAAATGGAAGTGAAAATATTACAAAAGATGGGATTTTTTTCTCCTCTATTGAAGCACATTGATCGATCACGGTTTAACCCAAACCTTTGACATTCAGGAATTTCAAAAATTCATGTAAAAAAAATTTTTAGGATTCTACTTTTCATGTTGTTGATGTCATTTGAGATTAGAAAACACTATTCTATTAATTTAGAAAACACAAATTCTCTAGTAGCATCATATGGAGCGCTGTTAGAGTATTTTAATTGTGGTAATAATTATACAGAATGAAACCTGACATCTAATTAACTGAATATATATTTGTGAATCATTCCAATAAAATACTGCATCAAACAACACCATATTTATAATCTGGCCTTATCCTTATACTTTAATTGTGGTGAAAAACAGCTTGGGGTGTGTGTGTGTGTGTGTGTGTGTGTGTGTGTACATTTCTGTATGAATGAGAGATGAACTGAGGTCAGTATAAATGCGGCCATTAGCTCAGCAATACATTTACACCATCCTGTGATTTTATGACAGATATTTAGACAAAATCGCTGCTTTCAGTGTGTGGTATACAGAAATATGTGCTGAGATCAGTCACCCAGAGACACATACATGCAGGCGCACACACTCACACACACACACACACACACAAGAGAGGAACGCTGATCATGTCCTAGATTTGTGTGTGTGTGTGTGTGATTGTGTGACCATTAATTAGTACACATGTTCTTTAGTACACATGTGTGCATATAATGTCATACACTGTGCTTTATAGTAAACTGTATGTGTTCCTTGTATGTGAGCGTCTGAATTTGTAATGACGCTAGTATAAAAAAAGCAGCTGCAACATTAGTCATAAATTAATCATGACTGTAATTATGCATTAATCACACTAATTATGCATTCACAGTGTTGGTACTGTGTGTCTGACTCTCGATCATCCACTAAAAAGCAAAGAGCACTTCAACAGCACAGTGTTTTTCCTCTCAGATGCTCCCTGTTAACGCAAGCTAGACCATCTAGAGGTGGACTGAAATCATACGTAAACAATGTGCATGGTGCTATTTATTTTTGCTAATAGATATATATATATATATATATATATATATATATATATATATATATATATATATATACGTATATATATATATATATATGTATATATATATATACGTATATATATATATATATATATATATATATATATATATATATATATATATATATATATATATATATATAAATATAAATCCTGTATAGGCTTTTTGGATGTTAGCAAAAATAAATAGCATGATTTTTTAGCATTATCCTGAAAGTGTGTCATGTTGTTGTGATATGTGTCTTTTCCAAGGCTTTGAGTTAACTAGTTCGATTACTACGGTGGGTTAGTTAAAATAAGGATTAGTGGGTTTGCGTTGCGGAAAGACGCGTCGCGGTAATGAGTTTGGATTATTGCAGAAAATAAGCTCTATTCAATTCAATTAAATTTTATTGTCTCAAAGCAGCTTTACAGAACCTAAGAAATATAGTACAAAATGTTCATTATACAAAGATTAATATTATACAAAAGCTGGAGGTTAATATTAGACATATTTAAATGACCAGCTCTGTGACAGACAAAAAGTAAAAAGCTAATAAATAGAACTAAACTCCAACATGACTTTTAAGCTTCTAACAACTGTTTTAATCTTTTTTTTAATAAACATGTTCCATGATACATATCCATGGTTCTGTTTTGAGCATATGATGAACATATGAAGGAACGAATCGTTGGAGATTGAATCGTAGGTTTTTTTTTTAACTATTTAAGTGTTTTTAATGTCGCTGTTCATAAACTTGGAAATACTACTAATAGAGAACAGAAAGAATGTCAACAGAAAGAAAATGACATAAAATCTTAAGAAATAAAATTATAGAACCAAAGACTTTATTTTGTCACATATACATTAGAGCAAGGAGAAATTCTTTCTTCACTTATCCCAACTTTAGAGGTCGGGGTCAGAGCACAGGGTCAGTGCCATGATACAGCACCCTGGAGCAAGGAGGGTTAAGGACCTTGCTCAAGGTCCCAACAGTGGCAGCTTGGCAGTGCTGGGGCTTGAACCCTGATCCTCAACCTAGAGCCTTAACTACTTGAGCCACCACTGGCCCATATACACATACACATACAGAGGAAAATATGATGCATCATTGGTAATACCAAAAAAAAAAAAAATCATAACTGTTCAAGAATTGTTTACTTTCCATGTTTTTCATCAGTCTAAGACGTTTAAGTAAAACATCAATTTTAACCAATAAATGTGAAAAGTAGCCTGCGAGTTTTTTTTTTTTTCTTATGAATAAAACATTTTCCAAACAATATTAAAAAATGCACCATGTAATTCACTGCAGTATTGGTTTTATTTAGTACTTTTATAGTAACAGATTATAACTTTTAACTGAAAGGATCTGTAATGATCAAGGTGCTTATCTATATGAATATATAAACTATTCCAAAAGATCAGACAATGAGGCTGTAGTAGATTTGTCTCCTGTTCAGCGTGATGACATTTAAAGTCCCCTAAGTACCTCTGTAGTCCCATTCAGCCACTTGGTAGCAGCCATCTTATTCAAGATACATAGAACTTAAAAAAGTGGATATTACTTATGTATTTTTTGTTGTAGAATAATGCATGAAAATATGTTGTGCTTGTGTTAACCACAGAACTTATTTTAGGCATTTAACAAAAAAAAAACTGAAAAAAATTCAAAAGTGCATTGTCTTCAGGATGACGGTAAGAGAAATGCTGAAAAAAAAGGAAAATAAAACAAGCTTCTTTTAGAAAAGGAAGGATTTACAGTAAAACACACGTCATATATAGCAGTTAACAGCTTAGATTCAGGATTTTTGTACTGAAAGTATTTCTCTATAAAGTGGTCTGAACCTATTTTCAATCTTTATATTATCACCATTATGCCTGGTCTGATTTACATTTCCCTGGAACTGACTCACAGGGGCACGGTGGCTTAGTGGTTCGCACGTTCGCCTCAAACCTCCAGGGTTGGGGGTTCGATTCCCGCCTCCACCTTGTGTGTGTGGAGTTTGCATGTTTTCCCGTGCCTCGGGGGTTTCCTCCGGGTACTCCGGTTTCCTCCCCCGGTCCAAAGACATGCATGGTAGGTTGATTGGCATCTCTGGAAAAATTGTCCGTAGTGTGTGATTGTGTGAGTGAATGAGAGTGTGTGTGCTCTGCGATGGGTTGGCACTCCGTCCAGGGTGTATCCTGCCTTGATGCCCGATGACACCTGAGATAGGCACAGGCTCCCCGTGACCCGAGGTAGTTCGGATAAGCGGTAGAAAATGAGTGAGTGAGTGAGTGGACTCACAGGTCTCAGATCAGCTCCACTTGCCGTTCACATACAAGGTGCAGGAGCTCGACTCCTATAATCCCCCCTTATTTAACCCCTGAGTAGATGTGCATTAAATATTTAAAAACTCATCACAGAAATGAATTTGCAAGAATTAAAAGCTCTCTAAAGACGATATTCATGCAGCAGTAATAATAAATAACTTAAAACAAGCCATCGAAGACAAACACCCATGATAAAGCATGCATAACAAAGGTTTGCTTAAAAGAAGGCCTTCAGAGATACACGTTAGGATTTTAAAAATATGTTATATTAATAAAATTGGACATGAACTGCCTGCTTCATCACTACAGGAATTGGACATCACTGTAGAGCACTGGCAAAGTGAGAGGATATGTATCTCTCTCTCACTCATTTTCTACCGCTTATCCCAACTACCTCGGGTCACGGGGAGCCTGTGCCTATTTCAGGCGTCATCGGGCATCAAGGCAGGATACACCCTGGACAGAATGCCAACCCATCACAGGGCACACACACACTCTCATTCACTCACACAATCACACACTACGGACAATTTTCCAGAGATGCCAATCAACCTAACATGCATGTCTTTGGACCGGGGGAGGAAACCGGAGTACCCGGAGGAAACCCCCGAGGCACGGGGAGAACATGCAAACTCCACACACACAAGGTGGAGGCTGGAATTGAACCCCCAACCCTGGAGGTGTGAGGCGAACGTGCTAACCACTAAGCGACCGTGCCCCCCGAGGATATGTATAATAAATAATAATTAATATAATATAAAATAATTTAAATAATATGTATATATTTAAAAAAAAATTGGTTCATATAGTATGTGCACTATAATGTGCATAAAAGTGTGCAAATTAAGTATTCATGCTAAATATAAGAAATAAGTCAAAATATTCACAGTATGTAAAATACACGAAATATGCATAAAAATAATGTTTGTATAAATAAAAAGGAAGTATGGGAAATAAATATGCATACTAAAAAAAAAGGATGCCAATAAACATGCATACTAAGAAAAAATATATATTAACATATGCAAATTGGGCAAAATTAGTATGCGTACTATAAAGCAAGTCTGGAAAAAATGAATATGCATACTTAAAAAAGAAGTATTGGAAAGTGTGCAAAATTAGTATGTGAAATTGTTATGTTAATAATAAGTATGAATCAAAGTATGAAAAAGAGAATTAATTGCACACTAATAAAAGAAGTATGCAAATAAATATGCAAACATGTAAACATAAACGTGTGGAAAGTGTGCAAAATTATTATGCATACTAAAAGTAAGTAGGAAACAAAGTAAGTGTCCAAATTAAGTAAAGAAGCAAGTATGAAGAATGGTACATTTGCATGCTTTAAAAGATAAAATAAATATGTATGCTAAAGATGAGTGTGTCCATAATAAGTATGCATACTAAAATATGTTGCATGCTTATAAATAAATCTGTATACAAATGAAAGTGGGCAAAATTAGTATGTATTCTACTGTATATAGCAGGTATGAAAGAATGAATATGCATACTTAAAAATAAAGTATTCCAATAAATAGTACAAATACATATGAATGTATACAGAGTGTGTAAAATTAGTATGTAAAATTAGTATACCAAAGTTAAGTCCGAATCAAAGGAAATGCATATTACAAAGGAAGTAATAAATGAATTCATTAATTAGATAAAAAAAAATACAAATATTAAGCAAAGTATGCAAAGTGTGCAAAATTAGTATGCATACTATAAAGCAAGTATGGACAAATTAATATGCATGCTTAAAATGAAGTCTTCCAATAAACATGTGTACTAAGGTCAAGTACATATGAATGTATGTAAAGTGTGCAAAATTATTATGCATACTAAAAATAAGTATGAATCAAAGTAAGTGTCCAAAGTAAGTAAACAGAAGCAAGCATAAAGAATGGTACATTTGCAAGCTTACTGTAAGTGTCCAAAATAAGTATGCATACTAAAATAAGTGCTTATAGAATAGACAAATCTTTATACACACCAAAGTGGGCAAAATTAGTATGCATACGTGTCCACATTCAAAGATAAGTATGCAGTAATGTTTGGAAAGTCTTATTATATATATGCACACAAAAAAATAAATGATAGGCATGAGAGGAAAAATAGTATGGATGAAAGTGTGTAGTGTGCAAGAAAAATCCAGTATAGTTCAATCACATCGTCTGTCTGAATGATCATGTTACTAATCACACTGCTGTCATACCAGCATAGTCTGTGTTTATGTACACCTGTGAAAATGCTGTTTGTGTGTGTGTGTGTGTGTGTGTGTGTGTGTGTGTGTGTGTGTGTGTGTGTGTGTATATTTGCTTCTTTCTCGAGCGCAGGTGGTCTGTTGTAAGTATTGTCTGTTTTAGCGTCACTTTCTCTGTGTGTGTGTGTGTGTGTGTGTGTGGTTACAGTTTACATTAGCCAGCAGCATCGCATCTCACCGCCTGTGGCAGCTGCTGGAGATTTCATGCTCATGTTTTCTACATCACATAATCAAGCCTGACAGCTCAGAGCAGTGTGTCTGTAGATGTGTGTGTGTGTGTGTGTGTGTGTGTGTGTGTGTGTGTGTGTGTGTGTGTGTGTGTCTCTGTGTGTGTGTGTGCTCATGTATAAGATGTGGACTTTTATGATTACATATAGACTCTATGTTCTTGGTGCGTGCATGCATATGTGTATGTGTGTGTTTGTGTGTGTGATAGAGAGAGAGAGAGAAAGAGAGAGAAAGAGAGATAGAGAGAGAGAGAGAGAGAGAGAGAGAGAGAGAGAGAGCATGTTCATGGCGCTTCCTTCTTTCCTGTGTTTAATGGCAGTCTGTGGAGCTGTCATGTTGTCATTGTAGATTTGTTGTTGTGAGGTTATGAGAGCAGAAGATTTGTGGTAGTGTTATTGCTGGGTGGAGCTCACACGGTGTAATGAAGGGTGTAAGAGCATTACCCTGAGGTGCAGTAAGCCATACATGCCAGTCCTTCTCATTCTCCAGAGATAGTCCCTGTTTTTATCGCCTTTATTTAAAAACCCATTCATGCTGCTAGTATTTTACTACTTTATGTATAGTATACATTGTTTTTCACTCTCATAATCCTGCTTATACGAAACATCCAACTTTGATTTACGTTCAAATCTCTGTGCGGTATTGTACGTTATTCTTATCTTGCTTGTGGTTACGGTTGTTGCTATGATGTAGCTCTGCTTCCTGACAACAGAGTGCTACAGGGACGATCTATTTGTCATCCGAAAGCCAACTCAGAAGTTAGCATTTCTCTGGTTACCTCAACAGAAAGCCAATAGGATTTTTCCATTTTTGCAGAAATTAATCTGTGTAACTATCAAAAGTTTATGACCCTAATGCTATTTGTTTTTCAAGCTAATCTTCGAAGTACAATCAGCAAAAGGTTACAATTAGGCTGTAAACAATGGTGCCATGACCCAATTGAAAAAAAAAAATAAACAATTTTATACATATATGTATTTAAAGTCTGTTATTTTGACATACTTACAATGTACAGTACTTAGTATACAAACGATATATAATTAATGCAAATAAAAGTCTACTAGAAACACTGAAGTGCACTTTGAGACACCATTTAGTTGTAATTAAATGTATTTAACTGCGTCTTTTTTTTTTGTAGTACCATATGCTTTTATTTTGAAAAAAAAATGCTTTTTATATTTATATGTAAATTAGTATGTATGTAAATTAGTATGCCTACTATAAAGCAAGTATGGAAAAATGAATATGCATACTTAAAAAAAAGGTGCTCCAAATAAACACGTGTACTGAGGACAAGTACCTACGAATGTCTGCAAAGTGTGCAAAATGATTATGTAAAATTATACTAAAAGTATACTAAAGTAAATTATGTTAAGTAAAAGTCTACTAAAGATAATTATGAATCATATGAATAATAATGAAAGTATGAAAAAGAAGTAAATGCATACTAAAAAAAGAAGTAAATAAATATGCAAAATTTATATATAAAAATACTAAGCACAAGTATGCAAAGAGTGCAAAATTAGTATGCGTACTAGTATGGAAAAATAAATATTCATAAAAATATGCAGAAAGTATGGTCCAAAATAAGAGTTTTGATCAGTGATGTGGTTTAAAGTATAACAGATTATAATAGAGGGACATTTTGCTCACCCTGAAGCCTGTAAAGTTAAAGATATTAGTAACAGGTTAATCATGGAAACAAGCTGGCAGAAGCTTTAAAGTGGAGTTTGTTGGAGTAAACAAGTGTTTACCATAAATTTACATTTGGTGTGATATTTAATCCAAAACATGTAACCAGAATGAAAAAACACGAGAGTCTCTGATATTCAAATGTATCCAGGAGACAACAAGACCCCCGTATTTGGCTTGGAAAATTTCCCAGTGTGTGTGTGTGTGTTTATGAAGTGTTATATAAATGTATTTGTTGCTTCTTCATTGCTCTGTAAAGGTGTGTGCATGTGTGTGTGTTTGTGTGTGAGTGTGTGTGTGTACTGTATGAGTGTTATGTAAAGGTGGCTAAGACTCAGATGCACCACAGTGAGACGTGCCCTCTGTAGCAGCTGGAGCACAAAGCACCCCACGCTGCATGTAATGGGCAGCAATCCAAAAAAGTGTGTACACGGATTTTTTGCATACTCTCTGTGTGTGTGTGTGTGTGTGTGTGTGTGTGGTTTGCTCGTGCTCAGTTTTGCACTCTCCTGCACCTGCAACCTTTCTAAATCCGGCCCTCCCTCAGGGTATGTGTTAGGAGAGAGGGGAGTCAGAGCCAGGTTCTGACCCTCTAATGGAGTTAGCATATGCAGGATGCTGAAGCTCGGCCAGACATTAATATAGATCACCCACCAGGGCCCCAAACACACGGTGCCATTTGTCTTCACTAGTGAACTGCTGAAAGGTTCAAATTTGCCGTATTCTCCCGAGCCGGATACGGCGGCACCACACGTGCTGGAGAGGCGGTGAAGGAATGCAGGCAGCTCACGCCTGTTCCACCACAATGCTCATAGCCCATACTGATCAGAGTTAAAGAACTAACAAAGGCTTTGCTTTAAATCTCACGCTCTGTTCACTACTTAACAACAGATGTGGCATTGACCTGAACATTGCTTTAGAGTTTACAGCAATGCACCTGTAGGGTTTATTTTAAATCACCCAGTCAGTTCCGTTTCCTCTGAATTATTACACAGTGTTTATGTATGTTGGCATATAAAATCCCTTCCCATGGGGGAACATTGTCCTGTTGGTTTGTGTGTGTGTGTGTGTGTGTGTGTGTGTGTGTTTGCTTGCATCTTTATTTCTAGAGCGCAGGTGGTATTTATGTATGTCAGCATATAAAATATGTATGTTAGCATATAAAATCCCTTCCCAAGGGTGAACATTGTCCTGTGTGTGTGTGTGTGTGTGTGTGTTAGCAGTTTAAATAAGATACAATGGCTGCTATCAGCTGTTTTTCCTACTATCATTTCTTTCTTTCTTTCTTTCTTTCTTTCTTTCTTTCTTTCTTTCTTACTTTACTCGCATATTTATTTACTTATTTATTTATTAATAAACAGCACAGCCGTCATTACAGTTAGATTAACTAGCTAACGTCAGGTGGCTGAGCACTGTCCAGCGTTACTGTTTATATCAAGTCAAGTTAAGTCAAGTTAAGAAGCTTTTATTGTCATTTCAACCATATACTGTATAGCTGTTGCAGTACACAGTGAAATGAGACAACGGTCCTCCAGGACCAGGGAGCAACACAAAAAAAAAGACATAGCTAAGGACTTATTAAGTTAGTCCTAGCCACATAAAGTGCAACTGTACAACCCGGTGCAAACAGTGCAAGACAAGACAAACGAGACAGACAAGACAGTGTGGGACAAAAGACAGTGCAAACAAAAAATTACAAGACAATACACAAAAGACAATAAACAGAAACAGCGCCGACCAGCGTAAATACTGTGTGTTCAGACAATAGTCCGTATTGTACAGGGTTGTGCAAAACAGCAATCAATCAACTGAAATGTCAGGCAGAATGTGCAAATAGCAAAAAGTGTGCAAAAAACTGCATGTAAACGTATCAAGCATGTTTATCTCGATTTTTAACTCCAAGTAACAAATGCGTTATGTATGTATGATGTTTGACAATTCAGCCAACTAAATCCCCCAACATGCACCATGGCACCGTGTCTGATTGCCACAGTTTGCCTCACTGCAGTGTCACAGTTTGCTGATCACCTGAACTGTGCTGTTTCGACTTTGCCCTTGTCTGACATTTTGGCTTTGTTTCCTTATTCTGCATTAAAACCGCTTTGTATATAACTTATTTGTCTCATTGATGTACCACAACAAATCCAACACTATAAGTAGTTAAAAAGCATGACGTGTCGGTCAGAATTAAATAAAAAATTGCAACAGTAAGATTTCTGACATAATATTCAGACAACTTTTCTCAGTAATCTTACAAACGTTTCTTGCTTCTCAGTGACATTACAAGTGGCTTTTTATTCATTTCATTAACAAAATAGAGAAAAGTAACAACTTTCTTTTCTGTTTGTAGCTGTAACAACATAAGAGATAACAGGAACTGACTTTTCACACGCACCTGTCGTTGATTATTTGGCTATAACAGCTATAACAGCTGACATGTTTTATTCCTTTTTATTCCTTCCAACTGGTCATGTGGTACATCGCAGACCTGAAAGGCTGGATAAGAGACTGAAGGACTGGAATGTAATGATCTGTGTGCAGATAAATGTGGCTGAAATATGCTTAAATATATTCCTGGTGTTTTTATGGAGCCAGTTCAGGTTGGGTACAGTTCATTATTTTTATTAGCTCAAATTGCTTTTAGAGCCTAGGGATCAGAGAGAGAGAGAGAGAGAGAGAAAGAGAGCGAGAGAAAGAGAGAGAGAGGTTGCGGGTGGCCTACAGACTACTGGCGGAAGTGTTTAGAGACATTAGCTCAGCAGAATGGCTAGCAGAAAAATGCTGAGTCATTTGGTCAGGTGTTCGATGGTGACCACGCAAGCAAAAGGCAAACTGTGACCGAGTCTATTCTTGGTTGTGTGATTGTGGCTTTGAGTGTGAGTGAGGTGCACTATAAATAAAATAAATTCTTAAGATGATTAAAATAAAGATTGCAGTACGTTATTAAGGTGTAGTAGACACACACACACACACACACACACAAAGCCAAACTTAACAATGTAACATGCAGCTAATTTGGTCATTGCAAAGCTGTTTTCGTCCCCAGCTAATTGATCGTACATTAATTAATTAACATCTTGGTTGGTTGGTTGGTTGGTTGGATGTATTTTTAGAAAAAGTGTTAGCACTTTAACAAGAAGAGGTCATTTTCTGCCATTTGTGGCCTTTGTAGTGTCTCGATAGCATGAGAACTTCAAGAGAAAGAAAACAAGAGGCTCACTTGTAACTTCTAAGACTAATCCATTTTGCGAATGACTTTATGCGTAACTAAAAATGGATAAAATGTACATGTGAACATTTTGGATTGTGATGTTGTTGTGGGGGGGGGCACGGTGGCTTAGTGGTTAGCACGTTTGCCTCACACCTCCAGGGTTGGGGGTTCAATTCCCGCCTCCACCTTGTGTGTGTGGAGTTTGCATGTTCTCCCCGTGCCTCGGGGGTTTCCTCCGGGTACTCCGGTTTCCTAGAAAATTGACCCTAGTGTGTGATTGCGTGAGTGAATGAGTGTGTTTGTGTGCCCTGCGATGGGTTGGCACTCCGTCCAGGGTGTATCCTGCCTTGATGCCCGATGACGCCTGAGATCACACAGGCTCCCCGTGACCCGAGGTAGTTCGGATAAGCGGTAGAAGATGAATGAATGAATGAATGAATGTTGTTGTAGGAAAATAATCAACCTTAAGATGGGAACAGTAACTACGCTTTCTATGGCCACAACAACACTGTTGATTTCCCTTGTGTTACAACATAGAAGTCAAATGAGTTACAACCAGTAGACAGATTACTTCTGCCTTTAAACATCATCCGGTGTTGTATCAGGTGCAAGTGCTGTACCAAGCAGCCAGATGTGCCCCAGGGTCTGTTTATTTCCCTTCCTAAATCTATCAATCTCTCTCAGCTTAAACGTCACCCCACTCTAGAAACACATGACGGCTCATTGACTAGGAGTCCAAGCTCAGCAAAGTTGGCAGGTGTAAGACAATATGCTGGTGATAAGTCTTTAAAAAGTAGAGTTGAAAACAAGGCACAGATTCTTAATACCAAATAAGATTGGTGATTACTGATGAGTTTCTTTCAGTTCCTTTAGGGTGTGATGTGTATTAAAACCTACTGTATTAAAGTCAGCATGCAGAATAAAATCTCCACTTCAATCTCGAGTATTTGCTTGTAAGTTGTTTGTAAGTTCTTTGGCTTGTCTCTCTATAGCTTGAATCTGTAAAAACCTTGGAGAGACATAAAGAAGAAAGATTTTAGAGTTTAGATTTAAGAGTTAGCCTGTTATTTCTATAGCTGAGAAGCAGCAAAGCTCAAAAGATAACAATGGATCTTGTTCCACTAGTAAGACAGCAGCCTTAATGATATTGTTTATTTGGAACAATTTTGTTTTTCAGCTTCATGATGGACTGATTTACCAGCATTGACATCATTTGAAAGTCATGGTGTGAGACAGAATGTCTCAAAAAAAAACAATCCCCAGGATCAGTGCTTAGTGTTTCGTTTCGCTCTTTTGTGCTAGTGCTTGTGAAATTGTGATGTATTGACACAGCTGGGGGGGCACGGTGGCTTAGTTATTAGCACGTTTGCCTCACACCTCTGGGGATTCCTCTGGGTACTCCGGTTTCCTCCCCCGGTCCAAAGACATGCATGGTAGGTTGATTGGCATCTCTGGAAAATTGTCCATAGTGTGTGATTGTGTGAGTGAATGAGAGTGTGTGTGTGTGCCCTGCGATGGGTTGGCACTCCGTCCAGGGTGTATCCTGCCTTGATGCCCGATGACGCCTGAGATAGGCACAGACTCCCCGTGACCCGAGGTAGTTCGGATAAGCGGTAGAAAATGAATGAATGAATGAATGAATGAATGAATGAATGACACAGCTGGCTAAAACAACCGGGCAGCTGTCCATCCTTCCTAAAAATTCCTAAATTGGGTTTAGGCATGAAACGCAAACCCAGCTAATGATTTCTAGCTAGTTTTCTAAACATTACAGTTTTAAGTATATTTGTACATAACCTTTCCAAACATGTCTACAACATTGCAGAAACATTTGTCTTTGCTGGACTCTTGACATTTCTATATTATGTAATGTTAAGCTTTGTGTGACTGGGAAGGTCATGAAGAATGGTTTTATAATACTATAAAGCACACGGCAGAGGTTTTTTAAATGTTGCCGGAACGTTATTTTTGGAAAGATAAATCTAACCTTCTTTGAACCTGTTGATTACTTACTGATTGTCCTAATCACGTCCTCTGCTTGGGCCTATACATCTTGATAAATACAGTATGGATTAAAGTTGACACTTACTGTAGCACCTTTATTTGTGTTGCCATGAAAACAAGAAGAAATGTATTCCTGTCTTTTTTCCTGCCACACTGTGTCTCTGTTTTTCTGTCTGTCCAGCTCTCTGTCTCATTATTGGCTGCATTTTGTCAGTGCTTATTCATTGCAAATACCAGAAAGAGACTGAAGTCTTGAAAGAAGATGAGGATAGAAGAGACAGTGGTAGACTGGCGTTGTAGAGTGAAGAGAATGTTGAACAGAGAAAGCGATGAGACAGACAGAGAGAGAGAGAGAGAGAGAGAGAGAGAGAGAGAGAGAGAGAGAGAGAGAGACAGAGTGATTCTGGAGATGCAGCAGTCAGGCATTTTAATCTGGGCGAACCGTAGCTCACTGAGACACTGAGGCTGATCTGATGAGGTCAGAGTGAACACAGCGGCTCATACAGGACACCCCCCACACACACACACACACACACACACACATACACTCCACCTCCTCCTCCTAAATTCACTCCCTTGCTCCCTGCCTTGCAGTTGCTTTCCGCTCACGTCTTTCTTGGTTTGCCCACACGTCCACCCGCCTCTGTTAGAGGCCACTAAATATCTGAGGCACAAGGGAATTGCCAATCCTCAGAGAGTCTGTACCCTTTCCAACCTTGCTCCCTGCTCGCTTTTATCGAATGCATTTATGAAGCCAAACACTTCTGGCTCGCCAGGTCGGCTGATTTGATTTTTCACTCGCGCTCCTATTCTCTAGGAGGGAGTTTATGAAGGAGGAGAGGGTGGGTGTGGAGGAGGGAGACGAATGCATATGCGGCATTCCAGTCTCCAGAGCCAGCGTGACACTGCAGAGCATCGCTTAATACGCCACTGACAGTCTGCTTTGCTATGCTGGAAATACTGTAGGTTTTTTTTTTCCTGCAATTGAAAACATGATTTGTCAATTAACAAAGAACTGACATTTGGTCGGCAGTCAGTAGAGACGGAGAAATATATGTTTCTGCAAAAGGTTACACTTAATCATTGAGCGGAGCTGAACTTTTACTCTCCAAAAAATATTATCTCAAAATTCAGTTATTTCATAAGTAGACATTTTGGTTTGTTATTGAAATACCTTGTGCTCTCAAGATACAAGTACATAACGCAAACCCCGGCAACCGCTTTAGAAAACGTCCATATTGATCGACTTTAACAGAATAAATACCAGGTATAAAATAACAAACACACATAAAAATCCAATCTTACATATTGAGGATTCAGCAAATTAATTCAGCACTTATGTCATTTTGAATACTTCACATCAACAGCCTGTGTTTATGGACTTTAGAGAGCAAAACTGCTATGTTGCTGAACGTATCTAGTTCAATAATTGCTGAAATAATTATGTAACAATAGACAAAAAGCCATGGCAGAATTTTTGAGAAAGAAATATACACTATTCACAGTGCCTGCCAGAAATATTGACACCCTCTACTGAAAAGATGAAAAAAGGATTGTATTAAATTAAAAATGTATGTGCTACATATTCAAATTGAATAATACAAATGGCCATCCTGGGGGCACGGTGGCTTAGTGGTTAGCACGTTCGCCTGACACCTCCAGGGTTGGGGGTTCGATTCCCGCCTCCGCCTTGTGTGTGTGGAGTTTGCATGTTCTGCAGGTGCAGATGCAGGTTTCTTCTGGGTACTCCAGTTTCCTCCCCCGGTCCAAAGACATGCATGGTAGGTTGATTGGCATCTCTGGAAAATTGTCTGTAGTGTGTGAGTGAATGAGAGTGTGTGTGCCCTGTGATGGGTTGGCACTCCGTCCAGGGTGTATCCTGCCTTGATGCCCGATGGCGCCTGAGATAGGCACAGGCTCCCCGTGACCCGAGTTAGTTCGGATAAGCGGTAGAAGATGAATGAATGAATGAATGAATGAATATATATATATATATATATATATTTTTTTTTTTTTTTTTTTTTTTTTTTTTTACTTGCTGTAAGTTTCCAGTAACTACATTATTTCCTTTGTTGTCTTTCTCACTGTCTTGTTTCCCTGATTTATAAATATGTGGTTGCGCATGACAACAAGCAAATAACACTCAACATAAAAGACACAGATTATTCTTGTACAGTCATATAGTTTACATAAAAAGACCATTAGGAACAATCAGTGTCATAATGAAAATGTCTGGAACAACAGTTGGACATTGGCCAGGAATTGGACTCATGAGTAGACTGCTGACCTTCACAGTGAGGTGAATGCTAGGGAATGAAAAGTAGAGCCAAAATATCAGAACACCAAGCGTTTTTTTGTTTATTCTTGTGGATGCCACTATATCTATATTGGATACCGGCATTTATTAATATAATAATACTCAATTTCCAATATGCTTATTTATATATATTTGTATTACATGCAGTATATGAGTTTCCTCCCCGGTCCAAAGACATGCATGGTAGGTTGATTGGCATGTCTGGAAAATTGTCCGTAGTGTGTGATTGCGTGAGTGAATGAGAGTGTGTGTGTGCCCTGCGATGGGTTGGCACTCCGTCCAGGGTGTATCCTGCCTTGATGCCCGATGACGCCTGAGATAGGCACAGGCTCCCCATGACCCGAGGTAGTTCGGATAAGCGGTAGAAAATGAATAAATATCACTAGCTACTTCAAATGCTCTTCATTTAAAGCCAGTAAGCTAACATTATAAAGAGTCTAGTATTGTCTCTGGACACACATTCATGTGCTGTTAATGGCCACTTTGTAAACCAAGAGAACTTAAACAGAGCTAGATAAAATTTTCTGTGACATCCCTAATTAATTTTAGTAGATTAAGCAGGTTACTCGTGTCAGTACTGGTACTGACGAGGACCAAAACCATTTGTAAAAAAAAACACTGAGAAAAGCACTGAAACCTGCTGTGAAATACAGCAGAAGACACTAAAGCCTTGGCTCTGATGGTCCAGAGGCTCTTTGGAAGACTGATAGCACCGTGAATTCTGCTAAGTATCTAAATATTTAACTTTGAGCAGGATGATGACCCAAACACACATCCAGATCAACACAGAAATGGTTGCAGAAACACAAAATCAATGTTGTCCAAAGGCTATGTTGAGTCTCCTGAGTTCTGAGTTCACTTCTAATATTTCAGTGAAATGTTAGTGATTTCTGAAAGGTTTCAACAAAACAACAAAGAAGCTTTGATGTAGAAATTGTGTGGGGTTTTATTTGGCATGATTTGGAACAGGAATGTCATCGTACTAGGATGTGTGCTCTCTCTCTCTCTCTGTCTTTGTCTCTCTGTCTCTCTGTCTCTGTCTCTCTCTTGGCTGCATGCGGGTGCTATTCTTTTAACCATTAGCAGGGCTCTCAAGTTTTGTAGACAGGCAAGAGTTGACATTTCCAACCCCCCAGCAAACCCCCATCCCCCCCACCCCAGGACACCAAAATTTGTGTGTGTGTGTGTGTGTGAGAGAGAGAGAGAGAGAGAGAGAGAGAGAGAGAGAGAGAGAGATTATGACTGGTGTTGTTTATTGTAAGTGTTTGTTGCCCTTTTGCACTCCTTTATCATTTGTAATGTTGGCTCCCATTTTTAGGGTCATGATTGAGTACAATGTCCCGTCCAGAGACAAGCTGTTTCGTGTTGAGGTTTTGTTCAAACCGACCATCGAAAATACCCTCTCTAATGAATGTTTTTTTTTTTTCATTGGTTGTTGCGTTAAATCTTACCCATATACAATAGAGCTATTTTCTGATTGGCTGTTGTGTAGCCTTCTTTTTTTGATTGGTTGATAAGTGTCAGGTTCGACTAAGAACTCCAGAGGAGACGCGCTTGATTCCTGCCCGGTTCCATAGAGACAGCGGTGCGGACTGATACGTTTTGGGTGCTGCGGCATATTAAATATATGATAAATAGTCAAAAAGTTTTTCTGCATGAGAAATACGATGTGTGGCGGGAGAGCGTAACAAAAGACCGAAATGCGTGACACTTGACAGCCCTGCATTAGGTTGTATGTAGCCCACAACCTCCATCTCCCTGCTTTGAACATCTTTTGAAGAGCACCCATCTCTTGTTAGGTAGGCTGTTGATTCTGATTGAAAATCTTTTCTGAGGTTCATTTTCCTTCTTATCAGTTCCCAAGTGACACAGAAACCTATCCGAGACAAGTCATCTGAGATCATCAGTTCCAAGGCAACCTGAGATAATGACATTACCGCGGTCACCAGAAACCCCGACAGTTCCATGGCCACGCGATATCCTAACATTACCATGGCCACCTGAGACCCCAGCAGATCCACAGCCACTCGAGATCCCAATGATCTTGAGATTCTGACAGTTCCACAGCCACCCTTTCTGGTCTCATTGGTGACCTCATGACAAGTGTTTGACCAAAAAAACAGAACGTTTAAAGTCAGATGTATAAAGACATACGTCTTTATTCACGTGCTCCTGATAGTTCAATGGCCAGCCGAGATTCTGACAGTTCCATGGCCACTCTTTCTGGTCTGATTGACCTTTCTGGTTCTGAATTTATTCCCACATTAAGTTCAAAACAAGCGTATCTCAGAGTAGATGTGTGCATCAGTACAAACATTCACAGCAGCTGTTTTTTCCTTTAATAAAGTCATTCATTATCCTCAGTAACTATGATGGTTAAACATTTGGTCATTATAAAGGTAAATACAAAGGTTATTGTTGTCATTTTGTGTAACTAGTCCTTCACAATTTTGATCTGAATATACCTCATTTATAAAAACCTACTGTATATTTTTATGTCTATTGCTAATGTTAGATATTTTAGGACTCTGTACTGTACCCTGTACTGCTGAAATTCACAAACGAAATTTCATTCTACTTGATAAAGAATTGTTCTTACAGTATGATAAAAACGATGCTCAAGAAACACAACTGAATTCCTCTGGACTCTTCTCACAACTGATCTGCATCACTGTGTATTTGACATTCACTACAGTGCTCTACTCTATAAATAAGCACTTCATTAACTGTTCAGACCTGTTCTGCATCAGAGCGCTGCTGTGCTCCGTAGCTCAGCTTGCAGCCTTCAAAGGCGATAAATCAATCTTTAAACGGTTAACTCAGTTGTCATAAAGAGAGCGAGCTCCACTCACACTTGACTCTTACAGTAACCTTGGAGATGGACACTAGCACAAGTCTGTAAACATGTGCTGTTTTTTCGTCCGCTGTATCTAACACAGCCCTCCAAGTGCAATGTTATCTATTTTTTTCTTTAACATAACATGTTGTCATGGTGATGTGCTTTTCTCAGCATCGGAACAAGTGGACAGATCTTCGGCTTAACACCGCTTCAGTCAGGAATATAAGGATATAGATTTAGACATTCTGCTCAACCGAAATATATTTAATGTATATTTAATAACATCTACTGAAAATACAGAATCAAGAATTCTAGCTGAGTGTTATAGAATATTATAGTACATGTCTGTACCCTGTTATCATCACATGCCTTGTTGATGTTGCTAGAGTCTGACAGGCAGCATGTTTCCTCCATAGTAGCATCAGATGCTTGTAATAGATGCTGACAATGTGTTCTGCCTGGTTTGTCCCTTGCTGGTTGGGAAAATGTTTTCCTGCTCTCTTTGTTATGAAAACCGCTAATTAGATTCAGTACTACTGCTGATTCAAGCCAATTCAATCTTGATCCAATACACTTGAAGTTAGAGGATGGATGTTGCTGAGCTGGCAGGAAGAGCCATCGACACTCTGATGCAACAATGCCTTGTTGTTATGTCTTTGATCAGCGCGGACATGACACGATGCAGCCGTATTTGCTGTTGCAGAGAGTAAACAGTAAACACTGGCACGGTTGACGTGGTTCTCGTTCAAGCTTATTCCACCCCCCACAGAGCTAAAACACCTGGAGCCATCGCTTCATTTGCACTAATGAAAGCTAATATGCTCAATTAGCAGAGTACACATTAACAATCTGGGCCGATCCACTAGCTAGGCAGCGTACCTATTCTTCATTCTCCTCCCTCAGACATGTGCCCAGGGGCATCTGCGCTGCGATATTATTACACAGGCTCCTCCAGGGGAGAGGAAGGCCGTTTCATACGATCGTATGCATACGGAATTCTTTCTTTGTGTATTTGCAAAGTAGTTTGTTTCATCTGTCTTTTTTTTTCTCAGCAACTGCTTCTTTGTCTTTTTCACCTTTTTGGAAAGTACTGTTAAATAGGATACAATTTAAGGATATGTGTCTGTTAACAAAATGTTGCCTGAGAGTCTGAAGTGATTATACGAACTGGTTGTTTGACTTTTCTTATGTTGTACGGCACATCGTTCATGATTGTAGCGGCACAATGATCTTAAAACCGCCAAGGAGCTGAGTGGGGAGCAATAAAATCGTGACACGTTAATCATCCTTGCAGTTTGCTGTTTATTCTCCATCCATTTCAATATTGCTTCTATATAGCAATGTATAACAGTGATTTGCTCAAGTTCAACAATTCTACTTCTCAATGAATATATTATTCTTATACCGTGATTATACGGTCAACCAAAAATCACTCACCCCCATGCTTCCAGAGCTACACACAGGTGTTTTAACCTTACGTAATTACTAACACCCCCATTCTCCCACGGTCACATGACATAGACTTAACATGGCTCCTACAATGATCATTATTAGGCCACATGACTATAATATGTACAGTATTTAGGCTGTACTGGGTACTCAACAACTTAACAGCTGGATTCTTTGCTTCTCTGCCATTCTGTTGCCTTTTGTGCGGAAAATGTTAAACCATTTGTTTTAAGCCAACCACTTTTCCTCAGGAATATTCACCAACATGTCATTTTGGATGGGATATACACTGTATGTCCAAAACTTCATGGACACTTGACCATCATACCGTAACTAATAACCTCCACTCTTCTGCGAATGCTTGCCACTAGATTTTGGAGTGTGGTTACTGAAGGTCAGGGGTTCAAGTTGCCACTGTTTGCTCCTTGAGTAAACCCTTTAACCCTTTCAGCTACAGAGGTGTTGTATCATGGTTGATCCTGTGCTTTGACCCCGACTTCCAAGCAAGCCTAGATGTGTGGGGAAAATTATTTGACAGTGCTTTGTTGTATAGATGAGGAATAAATGCTTAGTCTTCTTCATGGCTGTGGGGATTTGTTCATTCACCCACAAGAGCATTACTGAGGTCAGGCTCTAAAGTATGGCGAGGAGACCTGGGGTGCCGTCGGCATTCCTGTTCATCCCAAAGGAGTTTAGTCGGATTGAGTTCAGGCCATTCAAGTTCTTCAACTCCAACCTTGACAAACCACGTCTTCATGTAGCTCTCATTGCACAGAGGCTGGAACATCTTGGAACAGAACAGAAACTGCTACAGAATACAAAGTCATTCTATACAGAATACTAAGACTTTCAATACAATTGTGTGCTTTCAACTTTACAGCATCAGTTTGAAGATGAATTACATAATATATGAGTGTGATGGTTAGTTGTCCGCAAACCTTTGACCATATAGTGTGTATCAAATGGGTTTATTTCTACAATCAATTTTATGACGGTAAATGTTGGGTAATTGCAGTTCATAAAAATCACAAAAACCCTGGAGATAGACTGGTAATTAACGCTAATTACCATGCATTACCCCATCTCAGAGTGTAAACGAATCCAGACAGAGCAGAGCTTTACAGACTTCCCCATCTTTATAGCCTCTGCCTTTCTCATGGCACCTTCCTCTCCCTCAGTCTGTTACTCTTTCCTCTATCCTCCCACTATTTTGCCCACTCACCTTGTTAGCCTTTTAATTAGCACAAACAGTTCATTGCAGGTCCCCTAAGTGCTGCCTCAGCTTATTCCTTCAGAGTTCATGTTGTTCGATCGATAGCCAAGCATGTGTGAGGCCCAGACACTCCATAAAAGTCTTCACTCTACAAGGCAAATGAGCAGCAAACGATGGTAGCATTTGATGCACCAGAGTCCTTCTTTATTTTATTCTACTTACTTAAGACTTTTTTTTTTAATCCTGCTGCAAGGCTTTCTTGGGGGAAAAAAGTGCACTCAGGGAAGGACAGAAAGAGAAAGGGAAACACAAATCAAATCAGAAATTTGGCGCCTATACAGACGATCCTATTTTTTGCTTACTCCAGCTCTTACTTTTTTCTGCTTTGATTTAACAATGCAGCGACAGTACTTAGCATTTAGATGACATGTTTCAGGAGAGGAGCTATAGATCAGGCAGGCGGTGTGCAGGGTTTTGCCGACAGCACAGTGCTCCTCGAGCAGACACACAACTGGAACGCTAAACATCCAACGAGCCCAGAGCACTGCCAACACGGCTGTTAATAACAATGTAGGGAGCCAGTCAGCTTGGATCTAATGCCAGTGTGTGGCTCAGGGGGGTCATTGGCATACAAGCAAGTGCAATAAATCTAAATAGCCTTGACTTGCCAAAGATACTTACTGTATGTCGCCTATGAGGGTCTCCAGAGAACTTAACTTCTTGAGAAGTTTGGAACGTCCTTAAATTCGATGCTTAAATAAGAATGAAAATTTTTAGCAACTTAAGGCTAAGGCAAGCTGACGTCGATGTGAAAAACTGGAAATATGTACCAAAAAAAATGGACGCATTGACACAAATATGTGAATTTATTTTTATTATTATTTTTTTTCCCCAATATTATTTTGAAAACAACAGACATTCCTGATCTGCTTACTCCCAACCGAGAAAAGAAAGAAAATCACATTACAAGTTTTTATTCCGACTGCAGCTCAGGAGCTCGGTGGACGTTTTGACAGCCGTAATCTGATTAGGTTCATGTGTGTTTCACTAGCAAGGATTTCGACATCTTTAGGCAGACTGACTGTTTTTACCACCACATTTGTTAAACCGACTGCTTACGCAACATGATCTTTCAAGAGGTTTTGGCAAAATATATTTATGGTTTGTTAAAATTGAGGTGTCAGAGTTTGTTATAAGGCGGAAAAACCTCATTTCGGGCAAAACCTGATTTTTCATTTTTGTGTTTATTTGCAAGAATTTAGCCACAGCCATTTTCATATCTGATTTGCTCCTGGGTGCAAAAAAAAAAAAAACTAATACACTAATATGTAATTCAGGGGGCACGGTGGCTTAGTGGTTAGCACGTTCACCTCACACCTCCAGGGATGGGGGTTCGATTCCCACCTCCACCTTGTGTGTGTGGAGTTTGCATGTTCTCCCCCGTGCCTCGGGGGTTTCCTCCGGGTACTCCGGTTTCCTCCCCCGGTCCAAAGACATGCATGGTAGGTTGGTTGGTGTCTCTGGAAAATTGTCCGTAGTGTGTGATTGTGTGAGTGAATGAGAGTGTGTGTGTGTGCCCTGCGATGGGTTGGCACTCCGTCCAGGGTGTATCCTGCCTTGATGCCCGATGACGCCTGAGATAGGCACAGGCTCCCCGTGACCCGAGGTAGTTCGGATAAGCGGTAGAAAATGAATGAATGAATAATATGTAATTCATATACTCGATATTTTATGTCATGTTTGTAATGGTGTCCAGTGAACCAAAACTGGATTTGGCTGGATAAGTAGTTCTTAAATAGTCGTCATATCATTAAATGTTATAATAAAATTAAATGACCAATTTTGTGACTAAAATAAGTTTTATGTATAAATGATTCAAGGAAAAAATAAACACTTTATTTTTTTTGGTTGCAACTATTGCTAAAAAATCCTGAAATATTCAAATCCTATAAGAATTCAAAGTTAGTTTTGACTTTTTTCTGCATAATATAATATAAAGTTTGCTGTTATTTACATAGGAAACACAAGCTTATTTCAGAAATCCTCTTAAGAGGTATAGCATTCGAATATCGTTCAATATTTATGTAAACCTCACACAAAGCCTCTTAGATGCTTTCAGTGTTATTAGAATTTAATGTATTGCCTGAGAGGGCTAATATTTTCTGTAGTCTGTCGTAATGATTCCTAATGTTCCTGACTAAATCTTTCTTTTTTTTTTTACTGTATTTTAGCCACTGCCCAAGGAGCCATCTTAAAGGATATCAGCTTAGAGGAGGTGAGGACATCTTATTCTATACGTTTTTCATGTTCTTATGGATCTCATGGTCACAACAGAGATGTTTCAGCTGGCTGTCTGGCTGTATAAAGTGTGATTACATACATCGAGCTCAAATCATGACTAATAATTAGACCACAGCTTACAGTATGAGATTTATCTGAAGCTTTGACAAGCCTACAGTGAATAAACATAATGTGCTGGAGATAAAAAAAAAAAAAACATCTCTGGTTGCCTCCACTATCACTTCCTAATTGTGGTTACAGATTGTTCATTTTTACAACAAGAAGTTATGAATGAGCTGAACTGGTATCTATGAGCACCCATACCCCAAAAATGTATACTAATACATGAATTGGAATGATCAGTGTTGATTTATTAATGCATACATAATAGAGGTATAAATACAGCTACAGGGGGGCACGGTGGCTTAGTGGTTAGCACGTTCGCCTCACACCTCCAGGGTTGGGGGTTCGATTCCCGCCTCTGCCTTGTGTGTGTGGAGTTTGCATGTTCTCCCCGTGCCTCGGGGGTTTCCTCCGGGTACTCCGGTTTCCTCCCCCGGTCCAAAGACATGCATGGTAGGTTGATTGACATCTCTGGAAAATTGTCCGTAGTGTGTGATTGTGTGAGTGAATGAGAGAGTGTGCGTGTGCCCTGCGATGGGTTGGCACTCCGTCCAGGGTGTATCCTGCCTTGATGCCCGATGACGCCTGAGATAGGCACAGGCTCCCCGTGACCCGAGGTAGTTCGGATAAGCGGTAGAAAATGAATGAATGAATGAATGAATGAATGAATGAATGAATGAAATACAGTTACAAATAAGAGAAACACTATTCAGGTTCCTGAGCACGTTCCGTCTCATCATTCAGTCCAATTATGAAGTCGAGTAAGTTTAAAGAACTGTCAGAGTCTGAATTCACAGACCATGCTGACATTGCTGCCATTTCTGCTGTTTTTTCCCCAGTATTTCCAGTGACATAGAGGCAGGGTTCATATTTTATTATATTTTAAAAACAGAAAAATTAAAATGTTGACATGTTTCTGGTTCAGGTTTAAATCTGAATACAGATATTTGAAGCATTAAACAGAAACACATACTGGCACTGTGTTACATCTTTATTGGGGATTAGATGTCTCATTTTTCTTAAAAAGTCTTTTTACCAGAGGACAAATAATGGAATTTGTGGCTGTTTTGTTACGTCCATGTTCAGCATTGAATGTCGTTGTCATGTCCCACTCCACAGTGAGGCTTAATATGAAGCTCATATGAAAGGAGACACTCCATTAAAGGCTTTTTTTAGTCTATTAGGGACAATAAATTTATAGAAACATAAAAAAAAAAAAAAAAAAGGTTAGTTACTTGTGGAAAAAGAATTCATTCATTTATTGAAAATGTTTATTATGAATATAATTGAAAATGGGGGCACGGTGGCTTAGTGGTTAGTACGTTCGCCTCACACCTCCAGGGTTGGGGGTTCGATTCCCGCCTCCGCCTTGTGTGTGTGGAGTTTGCATGTTCTCCCCATGCCTCAGGGGTTTCCTCCGGGTACTCCGGTTTCCTCCCCCGGTCCAAAGACATGCATGGTAGGTTGATTGGCATCTCTGGAAAATTGTCCGTAGTGTGTGATTGTGTGAGTGAATGAGAGTGTGTGTGTGCCCTGTGATGGGTTGGCACTCCATCCAGGGTGTATCCTGCCTTGATGCCCGATGACACCTGAGATAAGCACAGGCTCCCCGTGACCCGAGGTAGTTCAGATAAGCAGTAGAAAATGAGTGTGTGAGTGAGTGAAAATGTCCAAAGTCGATTTTTCGTTGTGCCGCTGGAATGGAACGCCAGCGTACTGGTAAAAAATGTTAAGAGTAAATGAGAGTATGTTTTCCAATCAAAAAAATCCAGCACCATTACAGGTTCACTGAGTTTGTCTCTCAGAAGAAATATTGTACTTAAGGGTTTAAATGTACCTGCATGTAACTGCATGTAACTGCTTAGTAAGCAGCATTGTTCACATACACAATTGCATTTGCATAACTTATTAATCTTCTGTACAGCTAAAGAAATAAAAGCAGTGTCCATTAGAAGCTACACCAGTCCACAGCGTCGCTGTCTGTCTGGTTTCCAAGTCAGAGAAGGTTTCAGTCAACATTTTGAGGAGCTGTTGGACGTCTAATGTTTGCAGACATTTGAGCAGAATGTAGCAACATGGTTAGAGAGTATGACTCCTAACCCTAAGGTTGTGGGTTTGAGTCTCAAGCTGGCCAGGACCGAGGTGCCCTTGAGCAAGGCACCGAACCCCCCAACTGCTCCACGGGCGCCGCAGCATAAATGGCTGCCCACTGCTCCGGGTGTGTGTTCACGGTGTGTGTGTGTTCACTGCTGTGTGTGTGCACTTTGGATGGGTTAAACGCAGAGAACAAATTCTGAGTATGGGTCACCGTACTTAGCCGTCATGTCATGTCATTTTATAGAAATGGAATTATTATCAGCATCAAATACTTATTAAAGTAAACAGAATCCATTAGGTCTTTTCTAAAGCCCCAGCGAGTTCAAAGGCAAAACTATTTTATTATATTTTAGATTCATTATTCAGTTTAGACTTTGTTGGCACTAAAAGCACTCTTTTCTGCCAGCTCACTCACTGCTGTAAGCACACGAGCCTAAAGAAAAGCAGAAATAAAGTTGAATTCTTATCATTTATCCAGCCAATATTGCTCAGGCAGGCCTGATTAATCTGTCTTAAGAAGGAGTCACAGGCTCAGCAGCAGAGCTAGAGCGGGATTAGAGGGCACGCGTGGGCCACAGCTACAATGACTGTCCACAGATAAAGGAGTAGATGACTGTTCGGGATGCGACCGGCAGCCTCAAAGCTCTTGGCTGCTCTCTGAGTAGCGGCTCAGTCTCTGTAGTCACACTCACACTGGCAGCCCCTTTAGAATCAACCGCAGAGGAGCAGAATGAGACACGGCTGTATTTAATAAGATATATTTACACTCCAGCTGTTGTTTGTCACTGCTTGCTTCACACCGCTCCCTCTGGGATTTTGCCGGATGGGAAGCGGCGCGTTAGGTTCGGAGGGAGAAATAGAGGTGACGTGAGGACATGACGTGGGTTTATATGCAGCTTTAAGGCAATTAGCACCTGTCATTCACATCAACGTGCAGCTGTTTGCGGGTTCCGTCTTATTTGACAGTAATTGCTATTATTGGCATAAAGATTTCTAATGCTTTTCTCAGGATGGTTAACAAGGATGGTGGCTGGGTTTGTTTTTCCAGACAGCCTTCGTTTTTAATTCTTTACTGCCGCCATGCTGCCGTCTGATTGGAACATACAAATCCAAGATGTTTCCTTGTTCAGTTGTTTGTGGAGAAATTAAAAATTGTTCTTTTTCACTGGCCGAATGGAAATCGACTTCCGCTTCAATCAGTATAAAGAAATGAATTATTTTATTTCTGATATGAATCAGGACTAATCTTACACTGAATTGTAGTGGTTGAAGATAACGGCTTCAAATTTTAGCTGCTTTACGAACAAGCACTTGTGGCATCTGAGGGGCTTTTTAGACCTGGTCACTTCATGCGTTTTCTGTGATCAGATAGCTATCCGTTGGTAAAAAGACAAGGTCTAAATGGCCTCCGAAATGTTTTCGAGACGGATATAAATCCGATGGTACAAACCACTTCAGGAGGTGGTCTGGGACGCATTTCAGATGAAACTGGACAGGTGTAAATGAATGTGGTTGTTCAAGCCACATACGTCAGCGCTATACTCCTCCCAAACAGAAGTACGTCACTCGCAGGTAGGGTTGGGTATCAAAAGGAATTTTCCGGTTCCGATTCCGGTTCCAGTTCTGCCTTACGATTCCCGGTTCTGATTCCGATTCCATAATAAAAGAAATGTGAAAAATAATGCACAATACTTAAACAATTCCATTTGTGTTTATTAATCACTCTTTAAATATTTTAAACAGAGCATTTCAATTCATATCAATTTAAATTGAAATAAATCCAACATCAAATTTAACATCCAGAATTACAACTTAGCAAAATAGTTAGCAATTTTTCTGAAGAAAAATTAACATGTCTGCTTTCTCTGGGAGAAGACGAGACCTTTCCTGGCTTATTGTATCTCCAGCTGTGGAGAAAACCCTCTCAGAGGGACTTAAGTAAAGTTGGCTCCATATTCACAGATTCGAATTTCCCAAGTCAATAGCTCCTGACCTAAACACTCTTATTACACAAATAACGCCTCTTTTTTATTTTAGTAATGTAGAGAGGCAGCTACAACCCAAGTTTCCTCAATATCAGCTTTCCTCTGCGTTGGACAAAATACATAAGTCTCTATGTGCGAACACCTAAGAGACAGATTCCAAGAGACCGTCAGCAAAGTGCAAAACCCGAAAAGCGAAAACAAAAAACAGTCAATAACTTTACTGTAATACACTGTACTGTCACCAAACTCAGAACACATCACTGATGTCCTGATAGGTGTACTACAACATTTATTTTTGGAAAATGTGTTTTTTTTTTTGTTTGTTTGTTTTTATGATGGGGTAGATTTGCTTCCTTGTTGTAGCTTTGGAAATTAATCCACACTTTAGACTTTTTTTTTTTTTAGACATGTTTAACACAAAGCGTACCTCAACACAGCAGCGCGAGTGACTGATTTCTGTGGTAAGCTGCGTTAATTTGGTTGCGTGACTGTAAAACAATTAATATACATGAGGTAAGACATGGCTATTTAAAGTGACCGCTCACAGCGCTTTGTCCGTCATCGCATCGGAACCGCGTTGGGAACCGAAACTAAAAAATTCCACGCGGTTCCGGTTCCTGTTAAAAAACAGAAGAGGTTCTGAATAAGAACCGGTTCTCGGTTCCCAACCCTACTCGCAGGTGATCTTTCACCCAGGTGTCTTGTTGGGTCTTAAAATGCACTGCTGCCTCCAGCGAAAATGCAGCAAACAGTAAATGCTGTTTTTTGTCACATAACCGTTGTAACGAGTTTTTTCGTCTTCTTTTTTATTTTATTCTAAAAACCGCAAACACACCAAAGCGTGTTCCATTTCAATTACCCCGGAAATGAGGTGAAATATATTTGCATATTGGGCGGGAGTAGAAAGATCTGATCGATATCCGATTCGCCGAGACGCATTTATGTGTCCTAATGTAAATGGAACAGTTTTAACAAATCAGATAGCTATCGGATCAGAGAAAACACATGAAGTGACCAGGTGTAAAAAGGCCCAAAGAGAGCAGAAATGGGTTTGATATCAACAATTACTTTTAAGATATAAACATTTGTGTCAAAGACAATAAACTGCATAACTTTTTTTTAGGCTAGAAAAAACACAGAAATACTTATAAAAACTACAAATTCTTATAGTTCGAAGTGTTTAGTTTCTTATGAGATTCATATTAACCACCACTATGGAGTGAGGCATGAAAAAGACATTCAATACTGAACAAAAACTGACTTACAAGGCTTATAATGAGGTTTTAATAATATCTACTCGGCTACTAACGATTGAATGAGAGTGTGTGTGTGCCATGCGATGGGTTGGCACTCCATCCAGGGTGTATCCTGCCTTGATGCCCGATGACGCCTGAGATAGGCACAGGCTCCCCGTGACCCGAGGTAGTTCGGATAAGCGGTAGAAGATGAGTGAGTGAGTGAGTGAGTGAGGGCTACTAACGATCTACAGGGGCATCAGCGTCGCTGTTAAGATAAGAATGTTCCTTTACCAAATTATATCTGATCAGTGGTGGGAACATTTCATGGCTAGAAAATTAAAAGCAACAAGTCACAATAATTTTACCCCTACAGAATGCACCTGTATGGTAGTTTCACATGATAAAATAGCCAATCGGTTGTTATGCAAGATCAACTGGCAGCTTAGTCTTCAGTCCCAACTACTGCATTTACAAATTTACTCTGTCAGATGTGTGGACTATTTCATGCATTATTAAAATGAAAAAAAAATAAAAAATTATATACGGCAGCGCGTGTACGAGTTGTGTTGAAGCCCATGGCAGTGCTTTCTTCATTTCCCAGTTTGTTGCAGCCTCATCATCAGAAGACTGATCTCTACCGATTCGACAGAGAGAAAACCACATGAATCATAGGCAATTACAGAGACGCAGGAAGAAACGGGGAAGTGGAGAAATCATAAATATTTATTTGTGAAAGGAGGATTGGAACTTGTGAAATTCTGCTCCTATCTGTGAAATTATATTTAAGCCTATTAAAGATTCATTTGGTCAGTGAATTTTACAAATTCCCATGCTGAATTATTTATTTAAGTGGCAAAGCGTGTTAGGGAGACTGTTAGTTTCATACCAGTGACTGTAGCTGAATTATAGATTCAAGCTGATGCGAGAAGTTGGATAATGAGAAACTGCAGGGATTATACTGGAGACATGCCAGCTCATTGGGTGAGAGCAAACAGAAATTGGTGCACACGGATGCAGATTAAAATCGTATGAAGTAAGTCATGCAAAAAGGTGGCTGTATCACATTTGTATCCTCTGCTGTATCTTTTAATATAAATCTAAAAAAATTCTCATAAAAAAAAAAAAAAAAAAAAAAAAAAAAAAAAAAAAAATTCTTCCCGGTTCTATCATCCATCCGTCGAGCTCGGGCGTCCTCCTCCCCTCCTTGTTATAAAATATGACGCACGAGGCGTGATGGAATTTTATTGTGAACCGCATGAAAACAAAATAAGCAAGAAGATCAATGAAAATGCAAATGCGAATTGAGAAAAAAAGAGGTGAAGCAGAACACCGCATGCTGCCCGTTTCTTTCTGTCTCCTTTGATCATAGCATGCGATGTTTTTTCCTGCCGCGCTCATGCTCTCTCTTTCTCTTTCGCAGGTCTACTGACATTCATGTGAACATCGCAGACCAGAAGACATCCATCAGACCAGCACATCTTATCCATCTTCGCACCCTGGAGCTAAAACAAGAAACCCACCACCACCACCACCACCACCTCCAACCCACCAGCCTCCTCCACCTTCTCCACACTTACAGAAGCCTGAATCTTTGGACTTAGACAGTCAAGCACCTTTAGTGGGATATTTAGCGTCATCCTTCTTGTTTTTTTTTTTTTTTTTCTTTGGAAAATGAATTTTAAAACCCATAAATTTCAAATTTGCTGGAAAGTAGGTGATAGGCCAGAAGAAGCACATTGCTTCAAGTCTCTGAAGATGCAGAATGACCTGCTGACACGGAGTGTAGGAGTATAACATAATTCTGTTTGGGATCTTGGATGCTCCAGTGTCCGAAAAAAAAAAAAAAAAAAAACACAAACAATAAAGTCTGGAAGACTCTTTCTTCACCCTAGAGACTAAAAGACAGGAAGTGTTTTGTGTTTTGGACATCAAGTGTATCTCATAAAGTAAACCACAAGCAAATGGACAACACCATCAAGCAGGCAGAGGTGACGTTGCTCCTCTGTGTAGACTTCTTGAACTTTTTCACCTGTTAATGAAAACAGGAAGTCTCTGATCATCTTGATCCTACTGTCAAATGTAAAAAACTATCCAACTGCATCCAGCTTTCCTGGGTTCCTTCTGTTCTTTGCTTTCAAGGGTCTGTCTACAGCGGATTGCGTATATCGTTTTGCCGAACAACTCTCCATTTTGCGCCGTGAGGCAACACGCAGTGACAGCTGAGATGAATTCTTTGAGCTAGATAGTAAATAAAAGACGTGGATGTGGATGTTTACGTGCGTGCGCACGTGTGTGTCGACGGGGTCAGATCGCCTCAGTGTTCTGTTGTTTGAAAATCCATCATGTCAATTTCTATGCTTCTAGTCTCCCAAAGAGCTAGAAAACATGTTTGCGTCTTATTTCTCGTAGATTATTGTTAAGTCGGTGGCCTGGACAAATGATAAAGCCACACCAGAGAGTGTTTCATTTAAAAACTAAGTTACATGATGGACATAAGGATTGTAAGCAGCAGGGTCTAGCAAGCATAGAAAAAAAAGAAAAAACAGGCAAAAAGAAAATAGCCACTTTCAGTGAACAGTAGGTTAGTAATTTATCAGTCTGGAGGGGTAGGCAGAGCTCCCTCGGTTGTGAATTTTAATGGTGTTTTATGGTTCCTAATAAAGTCTGTTATGCTTCTGGCAAATATGCAGAGCACAACATCCCTCGCTTCCAATTACTGAGAAACTCAAGGAGAGTCTTCAGCCATTCATCATGCCGTACTGTTCCGAGAAATAACAGGAGAAGATCTCTTTCTCTCGTTCTCTCTCTTTCTCTCTCTCTCTCGCTCTCTCTCTCTCTGTCTCTCCCCTCTACTCTTTTTCTGTCTATGGTCTTTACGCCCAGATACCCGGGAGATGTGACAAGTGAGTCTGCTCTCACAGCAGCATTTAAAACTGAGCAAAAGCACATGCACTTTTCAGTAAGGAGGACATAATACTGCAAAGATAAAAACCAAACACTAAATATCTTCACTATTAAATCTCGGCATTCACTAAATTCCAGGGGTTTCGTTACCACGACGTAAAGTGGGCGTGTTTCTGGAGGTCTTGGAAAAACGCCCTCTTTCAAAAAAAAAAAAGAGCATACCTATGATGGATAATGAAGGACAAAAGAGTTATAAAGGTAGATTTTATATTTTATATCTATTATGATTTATTATCTTACAGTTAATCTATTTTCAAAAACAAATAAACAACCAGGGGGCACGGTGGCTTAGTGGTTAGCACGTTCGCCTCACACCTCCAGGGTTGGGGGTTCGATTCCCGCCTCTGCCTTGTGTGTGTGGAGTTTGCATGTTCTCCCCGTGCCTCGGGGGTTTCCTCCGGGTACTCCGGTTTCCTCCCCCGGTCCAAAGACATGCATGGTAGGTTGATTGGCATCTCTGTAAAATTGTCCGTAGTGTGTGATTGTGTGAGTGAATGAGAGTGTGTGTGTGCCCTGTGATGGGTTGGCACTCCGTCCAGGGTGTATCCTGCCTTGATGCCCGATGACACCTGAGATAGGCACAGGCTCCCCGTGACCCGAGGTAGTTCGGATAAGCGGTAGAACATGAATAAATGAATGAATGAATGAATAAACAACCAAAAACTACGATTAGGGTTAGGGTTAGATTATCAAATAGAAATCCCTAGAAATAAGTGCATCCTATTAAATCTCACCCAAATCCAAAGGCGCAATTCTGGTAAAGTATAAAACTCAGAAAATTATGTGCTCTAACATATCCTTAACATACTGTAGCTAACTTTTTTTGGAAAAGAACACATGCAATCAACAAATGTTACAATCACTGGACCCTCATTTGGTGGTGAAGCCTGAGCTCCGTTTGCAACGAAAGCTCGCCTTTAACCAACCAGTCTACATCCTTTTATCCTCTCAAGTGGTCATAAAAGAAAAGCGGTGAGTAAATGTGGCAGGAAATGAGGTTTATCCACAGATTTGCAAGAGAAAGAGAATGAAACAAATATTTAATTCAATTCAAGTTTATTTCTATAGCACTTTTTACATTTGACATTGTCTCAAAGCAGCTTTACAGAACATAAACATAGAACAAAAGGTTAATATAAAGAATAATATAAAGATTAATAGAATGCAAAATTCAAGATTAATATTAGATAGATTTAGTTCACAATGTGTATGTGTTTATCCCCAATGAGCGAGTCTGAGGTGACTCAGGCAGCAGAGGCAAGGAAAAACTCCCTTACATGGTAAAGGAAGAAACCTTGAGAGGAACCAGACTCAAAGGGGAACCTCATCCTCATATGGGTGACACTGGATATATGTGAGATTATAAATATACAGTCAAACAAATGTTGTATTGATGCAAAAGATCATATGGAGTTCACATCTCCTCTTTAGTATCGCAGAGTCTGACTGGAGCTGGTAGATCTCTAGATGCCTCAGGACTCACTGAGTCGGCCTCGTCTCAGTATAATGAAATAAATTGAAAGTTTCAGTCGAATCTGAAAAGATCTAGAAACTTCTCATTTCTCATGCGGAAAGGTCATCAGTGAAAGTGTGGATGCTTGTAATTAAATCTGTATAAATTCTACATTCAATATATCACATTCTGGATTTCACTTATTTTGTTTTGAAGACTTTTGTTTCCACAATTTAGTTTTTTTGTCACTGCAAATTTCAAGTCATATACAGTACAATACCAAGTTGGCTAATACTGTACTGTTTACCGGTACACTGGAATTCCGTTCTTCCATCAGACATTTTCATTCACTACAAACAGACAAATTCTTTTATCTCTTCAAATTTGATATAAAATGAGTTCGTGCTCTGTTGGCTTTCACGATGAGATGCTTGTTTCCTTCTGTTGTATAACCTTTCACATGATTTCAGTGGTTGACGATAAGCATCTAAAAATTTAAAGGCGTTACTGTATCAACAAGCACTTGGATCATCTCACCATGTACTTTAAAGATAGAAACATTTGTGTAAAAAAAAAATGACTATATTAACCCTAGTAGGCTAAGTAAAAAGAGAAATACTTACAAAAGACTGAACATTCTTAAAGCCCTGAGTGTCTACTTTCATTTGAGCTTCATATTAACCAACGCTGTGGAGTAAGACATGATGAAGACATTCACTACTGAACATGGACACACATTGACCTCTGGTAAGGGTTGCAGTTAAAGTCTTTTCAGTGTTTTCAATGCAGTTGCCCCTCAGCACAGTAAGTGAGCACTCTCACTTACAAACTGACCCGTTAATAGACTTCGTCAGTGAAATTTTCTTTCAAATGAATAAAACATTGCTGCAGCTCAGTAAGACCGTCGTAGTGAATACACAGGTTGTTAAAGATGAACCAATTTGCCATTCAGGTCCAACATAGACCTAGCATTTAAATGCAGTCGGTGTCTGGATATCTTGTTTGAATAACGAATGCTCAAATGGTTCCTCTTATTTTTCAGTTTACATTGCGATCAGATCTCATTTCATGTGCAAACCTGGTGAATTGCTGGGACGTGATCCAGCTGTAATGGTGTCTCTGAAATGAACTAAGATCAGGTGGCAGGTGTAGGATGACCATAGACGATTACAACTGTTGATTTTCGTCTGATGAGGAAAGGGTCATCCTAGTTATCTCTCTGGGGCAAGTTTTTTTGTTTTTTTCCATACATATATATCTGAAGACCTTAATACGAACCTACAGTAGGGATTGTATTCACACCTGTCTGATTCTACCTGTGATCCAATTGCAACGTGAGCCACCCCACCTGCAGAGATGAGATGTGCTTTCCTCATCTGATCCTATTGGGATGCCTTGTGCATTTTTGTCTGCTTTCATTTGATCCAGAAAAGAGCACATTTTAATGCAATAAAGCCACCAATTGGCAATTTATCATTCATCAGTAGCCACCAGGCAACTCTATTAAAACCCCGAGAGACCACAGCGTTATTTCATCCTGACACGGCCATCCATTCCCGTGTCATCTTGCTGTCATATTTATGTACATATTTACTCATCGTAAGCACTACTTGGAGATACAGAATCGATATCAGTGCAGCATCAATCTGGAAGCCTGACAGTGGCATGCAGGATGATCTCTGGACTTTGCTGCGTCTTCATGCGAGCCCATGTGCTTCAGGGACACGTGATTTATCTGTCAAGCCATAATGCTTCAGGCTGCCACATTAAAACAAATACATGGCTTAAACCTCATCGGAACAGAGTTGCCTTCTAAGATATCCACTTGTCTGGGACACACGGGAGAGGAGACAGCAGAGAAGTTTGACACATAGACGTCTCAATGGGGGGTGGGGTGGGGGGTCCGGATGAACCTCAAGACTACTTTTTTAAGGAATGTTCTAGTGTTTTACAATTTTATCTGTACACCAGATCTGTAGCGTATGAGCACTATGGATGTGCAGATACGATTTTTTAAAACCTTTTTAAAACCTCCCCATGAATAAGTAAAGGAAACACTCCTGTAGTGGAAGTCTAGAAGCACTTAAATCATTCACATACAAACATTTAAATACATGATGATATAAATAGGGGGGCACGGTGGCTTAGTGGTTGTAAGAAAAATTGTCCCTAGTGTGTGATTGTGTGACTGAATGAGTGTGTGTGTGTGTGTGTGCCCTGCGATGGGTTGGCACTCCGTCCAGGGTGTATCCTGCCTTGATGCCCAATGACGCCTGAGATAGGCACAGGCTCCCCGTGACCCGAGGTAGTTCGGATAAGCGGTAGAAGATGAATGAATGAATGAATGATATAAATATAGAGTGTGTTTTGCATAAATATTTGACTGACACAACAACTGCCTTTAGACTTTTCATTACTTTTCATGACTTTTGGGGGAAGTTGTGGCCTAATGGTTAGAGAGTCTGACTCCTAACCCTAAGGTTGTGGGTTCGAGTCTCGGCCATGACCGAGGTGCCCTTGAGCAAGGCACCGAACGCCCCCAACTGCTTCCCGGGTGCCGCAGCGTAAATGGCTGCCCACTGCTCCGGGTGTGTGTTTACGGTGTGTGTGTGTGTTCACTGCTGTGTGTGTGCACTTTGGATGGGTTAAATGCAGAGAACCAATTCTGAGTATGGGTCACCGTACTTAGCTGTATGTCACGTCACTTTCATTTTTACAAGTGCATTGAAGAAAGTGTTTTTTTGTTAGTTTTTTCAAACTACAGAAACATGGGGCAAAATTCTAGTCCATGAGGTGTTCTTGGTACTTTCTAATTGAACTGTGGCATGAATCGACTGCACCAAGAAAGCGCTTCGATCCTGAAGCGACCCGAATGAAAAGGAAAAGAAAGTTTAACCGATCATGACGTGTATTTTCAAATCGAGCCAAGTGCTGCAGAAATGTGATGTGTTGTCGACTGGAAAGACAAAACACAACAATGGACACACAACATTTTGAAAACTAGAAATTTCTAGAATCATCTAGTAATAGCTCCATGTTCTCCATGCTTGAGTGATTTTTATGATTTCTACACAGTCTTTCCAAGGGTTTGTTTATATTTTTTTTACCACTGTTGAATTTCCGATTGAATTCGGATGAAATACTTTTTGGTTTGTTTAACACCGTGCAGACAGAACGCAAACCAAATCTAATGTCAATCAAATCAAATCAAATGAGCTAAACATATCAATTTCACTCTGATTCAGATTCAGGAAGTAAAGCTTCAATAACTTAAGTACTGACTCTAACGGCCGCTGCCTCTTTCTTTCACTCTCAGACAGCCTCACAGGGATTGTTGACATATAATAGTACTCAGTGGCCCATGGGATATGTGTATGTCAAAAGACAGCCATTAGCCTTTAAGCACACACACACACACACACACCAGCACACACACAAATATGCTACTGTTGTTTGTGCTGAGAAAGAAAAAACCCACGATTCCGACAATCCAGAAATCAATTCACTTCAACTCACTTCAATTTATTTGTATAGCGCTTTTAACAATTCACCTGTCTCAAAGCAGTTTTACATTAGTATAGAAACAAAAAGTTTAATGTTTAAAATTATCTTACTATTTATCTCTAACAATTTTTCTCTAATGAGCAAGCAACAGCGGAAAGGAAGAAACTCCCTGAGATGACACCTTGAGAGGAAACCAGACTCAGAAGGGAACCTCATCCTCATTTAGGTGACACTGAACAATAAAGAATATAAATATAAATAATGTCCTTTTTACAACAGTTCGTAGTGTTTTTCTAACTTTTTAACCAAATGTGGACAAGTGAATGTTTAACACAGTCCTGTGTTTTGCTCCACTGAAATAGTGATGGGAAGTTCGGTTCTTTTCCGCGTACCGGTTCTTTCAGACAGTTCGTTTTAATGAACCAGTTCAATAATCCAGTTCACCAGTTCTTTTACGTCCTGACGTAATGACGTAATTCACAATGACGTAAAGACGTAAATTCCTTCATCCCGCCGCTGCCGGCAGATATTAATACAATCAATTTAACACATTTGAAAAGTTCTTTGTAATCATAACTTTAGTTGAATACGTTTCTTACATTTATGTTTTGCAACTAAAACACCCAGTACAGGCATTGATGTGCAAACGTGTTTGTTGTACGTGTCTTAAAGATATAAAGTTAATAAACTAATCTTCATCAACTTACAAAAACTTACAAAAAAAAGCATAATTTTGAAATGTTTCTTTCGCTCCATCAGTTGTTTCAGAAACTAATGCAACTGAGTTAAACACTCATACGTTGATAAGACATTAAATCATAACCATTTACATTTGTTGCTGTATGAGTTCAGTGATTTACTGATTCAGCGCAGTAACAACAGCTCATCGGTTCTCAGTATGTCGGACGCGTCCGAAAGAAACAGTTCTCAGTTCAGTGTACTGATGATTCGCTGTATCAGTTCAGTGATTCACGCATGCGCAGTATCAACAGCTCGAGCTCACAGTTCTCTCAGCACAACATGTCTCAGTTCAGTGTACAGGAGTTACATATACTCCGGGATATTAGTTTATTTAGAGTCGGAGGTGCTGTCAGGCATGACCGAAAGTGAGTAACTTTAGTAACTTGTGGATCAGCGCTGACTCAAGCTGTGAACTGTTTAGAACGAATCAGTCCGATTTGGTGAACTGGATCAACCAGTTCAATAAAAAGAACGATTCGTTCACAAACCGGCCATCACTACACTGAAATCGGAATAAGTAACGAATAACATAATTAATCTCAATAGCATGACAAGCTGGAAAAAAAAAAAACAATTTAGACTTATACTTGTAATATTTTCCAGAGATTAACGACTTTATACCACCAAAATCTTTATCCTTTTCTCATTATTTCTCTGTTTCACTACCTCTACTAGGCACATGCCAATAAAACAGAAATAATTCAGTTAATAATAGTATTTTTACATGTCGGGTATGTGAATTTGATCCATTTTCATTTGCTCCACTTTATCGCATTTAGACAGTTTTAATTCATGATTTTTGTCTTTTGATGAAAATATCGTTTAATTCTTTTAGTCAAAAATTCGTCATATTTTGTTTTTTTGGTCACTTTTACACTTTTCACGTCAATTTTAAGACGTTACTAGAGTCTGAGGCGTGACTTAGACTACAGTCATTAGAGTTATACAACTGTCTGTGTGCTGGACTGCACAGTATTGTGGTCGGATTTCTGTTTCTGAAATAGATTTGCATTGTGTTTCAAATCAGATGTTAGTCTTGGGAAAGTTGATTAGTAGAGCTTTTCTTTATCTGGTCATAAAACTAGAAAATGAAGACAAACACTTGTGACTGCAATATCAAATATTACTAAATGTGTTTGCCTGGTAGGAAACTGAATAAAAAGCTGTCTGCCAGAAGAAGTCATCTGTATGTCCCAGGAAACCTGGCTAGTGATTTGTCCAACCCATTACCTGATTTAACTGAGGCATGTTTAGAAAATACAAACTGATTGAATAACAAAGGACATCCGAGTATGAAAGAAGTGTTACGGATAATCCATTTGTCATGCCAACGCAGCTGAATAAAGCACACCATCACAAAGAACAAACAAAACCTGTTGAAACCTAGCATGAGAACAGTCGAATACCTGAAATGAAATATTAGCTTGTCCGTTGCAGTGGACGGTCAACTCAGTGACATTTCCACTAAGCAGAGAATATAAGGGATTAGGGATCAAAGTGGTCTTCTCCTATTTAAAGTAAACAATATAGAACACGCTTTTGAAATGGAACGCGCTTTGGTTTATGCGGTTTTCAGAATGCAATCAAAAAGAAGACGAAAAAACTGGTTATGACGGTTATGTTACAAAAAACAGCATTTACTGTTTGCGGCATTTTTGCTGGCGGCAGCAGCGCATTTTAAGAACCAACGAGACACCTGGGTGAAAGATCACCTGCGAGTAACGTACTTCCGTTTGGGAGGAGTATAGCGCTGACGTATGTGGCTTGAACAACCACATTCATTTACACCTGTCCAGTTTCATCTGAAATGCGTCCCAGACCACCTCCTGAAGTGGTTTGAACGATCGGATTTATATCCGTCTCAAAACCGTTTCAGAGGCCATTTAGACCTGGTCTTTTTACCATCGGATAGCAATCGGATCACAGAAAACGCATGAAGTGACCAGGTCTAAAAAGCCCCTATAACACCCAAATGCTGATTTTGAACATCATTCCCTGTTCGCTGCTATAATAACCTCAATTCTTCTGGGAATGTTTCCCACTACATTTTGGAATGTGCAGGCAAGGAAGCCTGGAATGCAGCCCTCATTTCATCCTAAAGGTCCAGAGGTTCACTGTGTTTGGGCTCTGTGAAGGACACTCAAATATTTTCCATTCGAAACTTGAATAACTATAAAGTCATCAAGCTCACTTTGTGCACAAGGGCACTGTCATGCTGGAACAGGTATGAGGCTTTTAGTTCCGGTAAAGGGAAATTGTAAATTTACAGCATACAAAGACATCCTATACAATTGTACATATATGGGTTTGATAGTCAGGTGTCCACAAACTATTAGTCATATATAGTCTACGTTTATAGCAGAAGAACTCCTGAGGTTTGGATACAATTTTCGAGATCTTGTTAAAAGTGTTTTTCTGTTTTCGTTTTATTTTTGTTTTATTTCTGTATTTTATCTTGCTTTGTCCTTCTGAATAATAAAAATAACAATTATTTAAGCATTCTGTAATTTCCTAAGCCAAGTGTTTTTTTTTTATTATTTCTAATTATGCTATCATATCAACCATTACACCAGGGCGGCTTTGTGCAGTCTATATTTTTAAACAGATTTTTATTTACATTCATTTTATTACATTTTTGTTAGTGCGAATTAGAAAGTTGGTCTTTGTTACGACCTGTTTAAAAGTTAAGACCTACTAAGTTAAAACCTGTAGATTTGCCCAACGTCTGTATTTAATAGATAACCAGCAACTATGACATCCTGCAATGGTTTGTAGTAAGTAGTTTTAATATTTGACCAACCACTGTACTGTAACAACTACTCTATCTTCAGAAATCTGTTTTGTTTTTGTTGTTGTTGTTTTTTTTTTTACCCAAATCTGCCAAATGAAATTTCGTGTTCCAGGTCATGGCATCACTGCAGCCAAATTTCTCACGTTAAATTCGTTCCTGTGCATCTTACCTCATGAAACTTCAAACTTTGTTATACATTTGAAAAACTACAGATGATATAAAACAATCACGGTGCTCAACCCTACAGGGCTGCCTGTTTAGAGATATTGTGCCGGTCCCTAATGAATATATTGGTGACACGAAGTTCTCTTTATTGTGCAAGGTTTCACCTGCTAACTACACTTCTCTACCAGAGTAGGATTGGGTTGCCTCGGGATACCTCTCAAAATGTGTTTGACTGAATGTATTGACACTGTGTTCAGTGTTGTTTGTCCCCTCCAGGGTATGCAGTTCTCTTTGTACCAGAATGCCAATTTGAATTGTTCCATGTGGCTCGATTACTTTCCCTCTTCTTCGCCAGTCCTATTTCAACGCCATCACCCAGCAGCCTCAGAAATCGAGATGAAAAAGTACTCTTCTTTTGATAATAATTTGTCAGTGTAAGCTGTTTGAACGGGTTTTTTTTCCATTATCTTTGAAAAAGCAAATTGGATAAGAGCAAAAAATTAAACTGCCGTTTTGTGTGTGTGTGTGTGTGTGTGTGTTGAAGAGATCTAAAAAATTCACAAGCATCCTGAAATGTTCTTTTCAGTTCTTTAAATATGTACATTTCCTTTCATGCCTTCATTTCTACCCCAGAAAGGGAAAAGGAGAGGCAATGTCAAACACACGCTGCATCACAACTGATTACCGACTGAGAAACCTGTTTGAAATCAAGAAGCTGTAAACAAATGTGTCTGGAGAATAGATGCCACTTTCTCTTCCTTTGTGATTTGCTAAAGAAAAGTCCTTCAATTTTCTCAGCATCAGCAATATGCAGCAGACAACAGCACCGTAGCATACATTAGCCCAATAGGCATCCATTTATGGCTGGTCCTAAAGACCATTGCAAGCATATTTTGTACTCCAGTCTAATGGACCATGAGGTATAAGGGACCAAAGTGATGTTCTTGAATGTCCAGTAACTCTCAAGTCACCCCAAGCATCATTAGATTCAATCTAGATCTACACATCACATTATGAAACTCATCAGCTCCAAGGGTTTCTTGGAGATGGTTCAGAAACAAACATAAAACAGGGCAAATGAAATGGAGCTACACAACAAACAGAAGAAATTGAATTCTCTAACAGCGCTTCACAGTTCAAAGCTAGCAAGCCAGGCTCTGGTCGATAGTAATCGATTGTAATCGCTGTTTTATTTCTTGTGAGTGTTTTTTTCTTGTGTTATTTTCTCTGTGTGATTTAACCATAACTGTGAAATAAACTATATATAACCATTTCTTTTATTTAATTATACCCATTTGGTTCTCATAGCGAAGTCAAAATGCAAACCCCTCTCAAAACCTTGTTAATATCATCGCTATGGAAAGCCAACGAGCTCATTTGATTTCTGCTAATCCGTTAAAAGCTGCTTTACTTTGACGCATTTTTGCAACATTTCATTTCCTTACAACGAAGTAGAAAGAAAGCGAACGATTATAAACACTTATCAGGTGAAAATATATTGAATTTGTTCAAATGTGTCTAATTTTTTTTAATGAAGCCTTTCTGAACTTAGTTTGTCTTTTTGGCAGCTTCTTTCTAGAATGTTGTCGATCTTTCGACTGCTCCTTCTTCAGGGTCGCCACAGCGGATGATGTGATCCCTATATTAGATTTTTACACAGGTTTTATTTCGGATACCCTTCCTGATGCAACCCTCCGATTTTATCCAAGCTTGGGACTGCAGGGTTCCCACTCTTTTTCAGAGATCATTTTCCAGGACTTTTCCAGGACATTTCAAATTTAGCAAAAAAAAGACAAGGATCACAGATTCACAGCCTAAAGTAATATGTTCTTCTCTCCAGAAGTCTTAAAAACAACGTACACTTTAGGGCTATTACTTAACTATACTTTTAAAGACAATTTGTCATGTGAATGAAATTTCAACATTTATAAAATAAAAAGACCGCACATATTAATACCCTTTCCTTTCAAGGTTAATATAACCTGCTTACGCGTCACCATTTGCTGAAAACATTCGAGCACTTAAACCATTCCTAGCAGCACCTGAAACCGCCAACACAAGACAGCATCATCCGTCACAGCGAGATTAAACAGCATAACAAAAAACCCGTCAAAACTCAGCGTCCCTGAACAGAGCGCTTTCTGTTACTAACGTTAATTGTTTCGACCAGTTGTAAACTGTTCTTTAAATGATCAAGAACATTTAAAAATAATAATTTTCCAGGACAACAAGATTTCTTCCAGGACAGTTTATGTTTTCTCTCATTTTCCATGTGTTTTCCAGGACTGGAATATTGGTCATTAATTTTCCAGGATTTCCAGGTTTTCCAGGACGCGTGGGAACCCTGGACTGGCACTGAGTGTTAACGCTTCAGTGGCTGGGTTTGCTCCCTGCTCGGGAATCGAAGCCAGGCCACAGCAATGAGAGCACAGGCTCCTGTCACTGGACCACCAGGATGAATCAGCTTCTTTCCAGAAATAAATGCTAGAAATAAGATAAATTGTTTGAAAATTAAGCAGATATTGCTACTGTCTCACAGTTTCAGGGTCTTCCCATGGCTTTCTCCAACTTCCCAACAACATACCAGGGGATTATTCTAAATTTCCCCTAGGTGTGAATATGTGTGTACAGCACAGCAAGATCTGCAGTGGACTGGAATTTCATCCCAGACGTATTCCTGAATATTCCTCATGTCTTACATTCCCAGGATAAGCTTCAGATCCAAAACGATCCTGACCATAATAAAGCAGTTGAACAGAGATAACTGATCTTATAGCTTCTCTAGTTTTTTTTTTTATTTTTTTTTAATCACAGCTGCCTCGATGCATTTTATTCCTCAAAAATAATTGCAGTATCCTACGAGTCACTTCTGAAAAATCAGTATCATCACAAGAGTGACCCGCTCATCTGTAAAACCATAACTGAAAGAATCTGCCTCTTAGTGAACTGTATCTAAGATGTCCTGATGTTCTGGATCACTGGTTGCTAATCAGAGTTATAAATCTATAGAGAGGAGAGGAGGGGTAAAGCAGACTGGAGCAGCTGCGGCTCATTGATGCATATCATCACATCTTTCCCATGCTTACGCAGTCTCAAGCAACTCTGTCTCGGACTGAATCTTGGCCATTTACCCAGGCTGGACACATGGACCTACAAACAGTCACCTTTGGATGAAAAATGAGACTGTTTCAATTACTTTATGGGTCATTAATCTCTATATTGACCTATTTTCTGTTGTGTTGAGGTAAAACATATTACTAATCACACTGAGTGGAAATATCATAGACGAGAAATGTCAAGGTCCAATGTACCAAAGGTTCAAATCAATTTGGCATCCTGCACAGTATTGCTAGTGTCAAATGAACAGCTAAAGCTTTAAACTGCGATCAATTGTACACTTTATAGTTACACCATAAACTGGTGGTGTTAATATCACACTAGTGATTTCTCCAAGCAGCTAGTGTGGCAACTTTAGAATTGATCTGCTGCTTGTTGTATTTTCCTGGGAAATCCACATAACCTCCACATCATGACAAAAATATCATTATAGCCCACACTGAGTAGAATCTAATGCAGGATCATGTTAAAATACTGGAGTTATTTTTAGTGAGGCTTGTTTTTATGCAGTTTATTTCCATTTAATCCATTCCTAGTGATTGATTCTACATCCTGAAAAATGACAGAACATACCTACATAGCTTTATTATTCTTATTAATATCTTACTTTTTTTTTATTAGTGTGTTTTCACTGTACTCAGCATCAGTCGACTATTCATCTGAAGTCTATAAGTCAAAGCTGCTTAATTCTACACAAAATATTTCAGCATTTTTTTTAATTGTCCCTTGTGTCTGAATGCCTTCAGAACTCCATATATCTAGAAAGCTTTGAATTTCCTCTGCAGACCGCATCACTTCCCCTGCAGCAAGAAACCAATAATTAACTGGACAATTCTAACCAATCATATTATTCAATTGTACAATTTTTATGTCATTTATATTATACTCAGGCCAGTGTTTTATCTTTGACCAAACATAATAAACTCAGCCTCAGTTATGGTGTGAAAACAATAACATTACAGCTTATAATCTATGTCTATAAAAGCAGGGCTTGAGATTCTATAAATTACCTCCACCAAAGTCAGCGTTACACATTCTGCACTGCTAGTACACTACCACAACATTAAGCTTTCTGACAACTAAATAAACACCCGAACAACTAAACAGAGACCATCTGTTGTAGGTGATGCACACTGTAATGGAAAGTTAATGTCAAAACATTTGTAATCACTTCTAGAGTCTTTTAGATTACCTGTGGCTCTCTAATGTTGATCAGACGGTTGGGGCTCAAGCCCCAGAGCTGCCAAGCTGTTAGGCCCTTAACCCTCATGACCTAGGGGCACTGTATCATAGCTGTCCCTGTGTTCTGACCCCACATCCCAAAGCTGGGAAATGCAAATAAATGTATTCTACTGTGCTGTAATGTATGTGTGGTGATAATAAAGGCTTCTTCTTCTTCATAAATACTGTCTTGCGTTGTCTCCTTTATGATCTTTACTTCTCTACCGCTAAAAGACCAAATCGGATGTTTAATCTGGGTCACGGCACCAATTAGCTTTCTTATATTTGTACGCTTGCTATTTGTCTCCACAAACTTTACTGCATTCCTGCAGGAATGAAGCCCACCTGATTCATCTCACAAACTAATTATCATGCCCTTTATAATTAAAATGAAATGTGTGTGTGTGTGTGTGTGTGTGTGTGTGTGTGTGTGTGTGTGTGTGCACATGTGTAGGTGTGAGTGAGTGAGAAAGATATGGTAACAAGTGCATTGGTTATCCAGGGGTTTATTTGGATAGTCTATTTTTTAGAGAATTTAGACAGAGACAATTAACCTTCTGAAACTATCAACAAGTTCTCAACCTGTGAACGCAGGTCGTTACTGTTTTATTCTACAGATCGTCTTTAACTTTCTCTTCTTTCACCTAATCCAGTTTATGGCTTTTGCAGCTGAGTAAATAATCTAATTATATGCTAATCATAATATGCTAATTTAGTGTTTATTTGTCATACTGTGATTTCAAGCTTGTATACAGCAGTCTCGAATAGATCTAAGCTACATAGATATAAGTTTGCATTTAGACGCTAATTCTTTAATGGTCACTAGAAAACAGGAAAACAGATCAAATCAGAGGAGAGTGACCAGAGTGTTTAGAGCTGCCAGGAAGCTGCCAGGAAGCTATAGTCAACCATGTTTTACATCTGTGGTAAACAGAAAAGAATGGACAACACATCAAACCTTAAGAGGGATGAACTACAACAGCAGAAGGCCACGTCAGGTTCTGACAAGAACTGGGATCTGAACCTATCATGGCACATACTCACTGAAGCTGGATTGCTGAAGACATTGGGATTGGGAAAAAGCCAGGTGTTCTTTCTAACTGTTTTTAACACCATTCTGTGTAAACTCTTGTTCTTTGTGTGAAAATCCCTGGAGATCAGCAATTTCTGAAATACTCAAACTCCAGCCCATCCAACACCAATAATCATGCCAGGGTTGAAGTCAAAAAGATCACATTTTCCCCCATTCTGATGTTTGAGGTGAACATTAACTCAAGCTCTTGAGTCTTGAGTTGAATCTGCATGATCTTATGCATTGTAGCACTGCCACACACACACACACACACACACACATATATATATATATATATATATATATATATATACACTCCATTAAGAAGGCTTTTGTGACATATAATCCTCAGCAAAACCACTTAACTAATGATTTCTCCACATGATGAGGTCAAGTCCCGCTCCATCTAATATAATAATATATCGTTCTTAAAGCGTTTCCTGAATAAATCGTTTTATTTTTCCGTAAATAAATTCATCAACAATGCTGCTTGCTGTTACAAATATTGCAAAGACATCACCTGAATGCCTTCTTCACGTTCTATGTTGAGAATAACTTTTGAAATATCTAGAGATGTTTATGTAGTTTATACCTTATAAGCCTGTGGGTCGTTTTGCTGTAATTGACATTTTGAATGTGTACCTTGTTGACATATGCCTCTCTCTCTCTCTCTCTCTCTCTCTCTCTCTCTCTCTCTCTCTTGGAAGAGCAGAGAGCCACAGCTGGGTTTTACTGGGTCATGGATTTCAAACTCGGCCAACAGAAGGGACCCAAATGTCAGGCAAATGTCAGGAACTCATCTGGAAAGTGATGCTGCCTGAGGGAGGGAGGATATTTGTTTTCTGATGGCCCCATGCAACATCTCAATTCAGCTGAGGTAGAGAAAAAGTCACATGGGCAAGTATTGTCTATAAAAATTGAGATTTGGCAACATGTTATGAAAATGATTCTGTTTCTATTTACACGCACAAGGATCCACGTGATGTGAGCCCCAAATCTAGCACTGTGTTTTTCCGAGCTCACCCATGGCAACAGAGCTGCATACATAGAGTGCTCAACCAAACCAATCATCAGAGTGAGACACGGGCGGTGTAGCGGGTTATTTCTCAAACATCTTCATTGTATTTGCTTTGACCATAACCTTCCATACTGTGAATTTGCATTAGCACGGGAAATGGAAATAGAAATTGTTATTTTAAAAAGACCTTCACATATGAAAAAAGAAACAAATGAATGTAGAGGACAGAAAATGTAATAGCTGATTAAGAGTATATGGAAATATTGTGGAAATTATTACAATCACACTGTCACCCAGATGATGGGTTCAGTCTGGTTCATTTCAAGGCTTCATCCTCATCGTCTTCATCTTGCTAATGTCACCTCTGGCTTGGTAATTTATAATAAATTTCAACTGTATTTTTTTTACTTTTAGTCTGAATGTTTATATTACCATGAAGCTTCTTTGCAACAATGTCCATTGTTAATAGTGCTGTACAAAATATTAACTTAACTTAATATTAAATATTAAATTAACACTATACCTGATTTCTCGGGCTGTAATACAATACCACGTCTTTATCTGTTTTGTGCTCCAAATATCTGCATCTGTATCCTAATTATGTCGCTTTGTAGAAGCCAACATTCTGTTTTCCTGTTTAAGCTTAGACAAAAATTTAGAAAATATAATGCGGCCTAGAGCTTTCGAGCCACACAAACCAAATTCGATAATGTTGTAGATCCTGGTCTGAAGTTTGTTGCTATGACTTTTCTAAGCGATCCGAGTACCGGTACTTCCGGTACCAGGTCTCAAAGTGGCCTTTTTTCCCATAGACTCCCATTATAAACTTTGGAGGTTTATAACTCGGCAAGCTTTCAAACTATCTACACCAAACTCGGCCAGCTCCTTTAGGGTGATACTCTGAACAAAGGTGTATCGACTGGCCTTTCGGTTGTGCCGCAGCCCTGACCCCAAAATATGCAAAATCAAAAAACCTTTTACAACATGGACATGTGACATATCAAAACACTCACAAGAATGAAGGGAACTCCATGTGTATTCTGATGACGTCACGTGAAAATAAAACATTTTGCACAACATGGGCATGTGACATATCAAAACACTCAGCACAATGAGGGGAACTTCCTCAGGAGAATTCGGATGACGTCACATGCTCGTCTCCACTTGCCTCCAAATGTTTTGGCACCCTATCTTTCTGTCCACTTGCCTCCAAAAGTAACACTGACCCTTATGTCCACTCGCCTCCAAAAAGCACCGGCCTTTGCGAATACTTACCTTGTCAAAGCCAACATCAAAGTTTGTCGCGACAAACTTTACAAATCTAGTTTAAACTTAATATTTTTGGGTCAAATTCTATCAACACTGGGGGAAAAAAACAGAGGTAGAAATGGCATCACTGTTGTGAATACCAGTTCTGACAGTTCCTCAACCTCAGCTACATCAGTCAACAGTACTGTTATTATTGTTGTTTTTGTGTGTTTTTTTGACATTTATGCAGTTCTTATTATTGTCTGCAATACTGCAATATTTTCTAACTCTATGTTCTATATCCCAGAATATGCCAAGCTGAATCCACTGAGGCATTGACCATGCAGTTAGTATGAGAAATCTATGATATAATGTAGTGACATAATGAACGAACGAGCGCTACAAATGTGTAATATGTTAATGAACGTAGTCCTTCGTTGTCCTTCCCGCAAGGTTCATATCTGACCACTTGCTCATGCCTGCAAGAAAGTAAAAACCTCCCACTCACATGACCTTTTGCTGCGTTCACAGGATCCCAGTAATGATGCATCTCTAGTCTCAACTGGACGCAACGTGAACCTTTCTGCCAAGCGTATTATCTGTATTCTATCTATTTTTATGTTTATCCATTTAGCACAGATTATCTGTTAATTCCAGATAATGTAATCATATTTGGTTTCATCCGTCCCATCTGCTCAATCACATTCACACACGTTGCAATTTCCAGAAAACTCTATTCTACAGCCAAGAATGAGCAAGCTGATATTTTCACATCTACAGTCTTATGCAAAAGTTTTGGAACCCCTGACAATTTCCATGATTTTCATTTATAAATATTTGGGTGTTCGGATCAGCAATTTCATTTTGATCTGTCAAATAACTGAAGGACACTATTAGACACTGGACACTGGACATAGAACACTGAAGGTAATATTTCAGTAGTGAAATGAGGTTTATTGGTGCATCCAATCATGAGAAAAGGTATTTAAAGTGGCCAATTGCAAGTTGTTGTTCTCTTTGACTCTCATCTGAAGAGTGGCAACATGGAGGCCTCAAAAAAACTCTCAAATGACCTGAAAACAAAGATTGTTTAGCATTATGTTTAGGGGAATGCTACAAAAAGTTATCACAGAGCTATAAGCTGTCAGTGTCCACTGTGAGGAACATAGTGAGGAAATGGAAGACCACAAGCACAGTTCTTGTTAAGGCCAGAAGTGTCAGACCACGTATAATATCGGAGCGGCAAAGGCGAAGGATGGTGATAACGGTCAAAAACAGCCCACAGACCACCTCCAAAGACCTACAATATCAACTTGCTGCAGATGGTGTCACTGTGCATCGTTCAACAATTCAGTGCACTTTGCACAAGGTGAAGCTGTACGGGAGAGTGATGAGAAAGAAGCCTTTTCTGCACACACGCCACAAACGGAGTCGCTTGAGGTACGCAAATGCACATTTGGACAAGCCAGCTTCATTTTGGAATAAGGTGCTGTGGAGTGATGAAACAAAGATTGAGTTATTTGGTCATAACAAGAGGCGTTATGCATGGCGTCAAAAGAACACAGCATTCCAAGAAAAACACTTGCTACCCACAGTAAAATATGGTGAAGGTGTACTGGGAAACTGGTTAAAGTTAAGGGTTGCATGGATTCCACTCAATATCAGCAGATTCTTGAGAATAATGTTGAGGAATCAGTCACAAAGTTGGTTACTTTGAAGAACAAGTACAATGTTCTGGAATGGCCATCCCAGTCCCCAGACCTGAATATCATTGAACATCTGTGGGGTGATTTGAAGCGGGCTGTCCGTGCTCGCCAACCATCAAACCTACTGTAACTGAACTGGAGATGTTTTTTAAGGAGAAATGGTCCAAAATACATTCATTCAGAATCCAGACACTCATTACAGGCTATAGGAAGCGTCTAGAGGCTGTTATTTCTGCTAAAGGAGGCTCTACTAAATATTGACGTGATTTTTCTGTTGGGGTGCCCAAATTTATGCACCTGTCTAGTTTCATTTTGATGCATATTGCACATTTTCTGTTAATCCAATAAACTTCATTTCACTACTGAAATATTACTGCGTCCTTCAGTTATTTGACAGATCAAAATGAAATTGCTGATCCAAACACCCAAATATTTATAAATGAAAATCCTGGACATTGTCAAGGGTTCCTAAACTTTTGCATACCACTGTACCTGCATTGAAAATCGAGGGCTTGTCTTCAGTTCTATATCCATATCCAACCCAGATGTCACCCATATCCATCTCTAACAATATGCCAACATAGCAAAACAATATTTATATCTTAGAAATTGGTGAACTGTGGCAGTGTCACAGCAGTAAAATGCCTTTCATTTCAAAGGTGAAAAAGTTCAGATTCTTTCTTCTGCACCCAAGAAATGAGATTTCCTTTCAATATATCCTCATATTCCAGACTGTACAGTCATTGCAACTTTTATTAAAGCATGTGCCGAAGTTATGACAAAAGATACGACACGACTTTTTGGTTAGAGTTTAGAAAACACTTTACGAAGGAACTGTTTGGTTTCATGGCACTTTAGAGACCAGAAAACGGAGGTATATGATTACAGCTTTTATATCAACCATTTATAATAATTTTACTGTTTGCTTGTTGTTGTTGTTGTTGTTTATTTTTTTATCATTCCCTTATTGGTTGTGTACACTTGTGTGTTTATCGCCACCCTTGGCACAAGTCACAACAGCATTAAAAAAAAAAAAAAAAACATTTAATTCTCCAACTCGGAGAGAAATCAAGCCAGGAAGGAGATTAGACGTTGTTTTTGCATAATGGTTTTAAGCAAAAAGATTAAAAAGAAAGTGGAATAAGTGAGTTTCATGCTTCAGCGTCTGTCTACCAATAAAATCCAGCGTCATCAGAAATGTCACACAGTAAAGTAAAAATGTCTCACAATTCATGACTTATGTGAGACTGTTCCCTGCTAGTTGTAGGTCTACAGAGAGACGTTCGTGAGCTCTTAAACTAGTGAGCACACTGTGAGTGAGAGTACAGGATGTGAGATGTTAGGGCTTGTTTTTATCGTTTCTATCTTTCTTTTTTCTGTTTTATAATGTTGCATAAACAGTTTTTTAAAGATTTTGGGTGTGAGACTATGGGTGTAAAGATTAAGGCTATAATGTCACATCTAAAATAAAGTGTATTGTTTGTCTGCAAATTCAACCATGAAGCCATGGAGCTTGGAGCCTTAATCCTTGTCTGGCCCACTGGACCAAATGTCAAGTTGATACCTGCAGGAGTTTTGTGAATGCTGCAATTGACAGCTGTATCACAGAGCGACGTTGATAGATCTGAGATGCAGCTTTACTGAATCACAAGTAGAGCTGGGTAGCTGAACTGATGTTTATCCATGTCAAATATGCCTGGAAGACAGAGCTGGGTAAAATATGGTGTTCACTGTCCTCCAGAGACACACTATAGCCAGGTGGCTCTTCTATTCATCCTTCTTAACTTAACACACTATCCTGGGCAAGGCCGCAGTGGATTCTATCACAGGAGCACACTATTGATAGAATGACTTGTTACCTTGGTTGGTTTTGTGCTTGGGTCTCATTGACATTGAACGTTTGATGGCTTCTTAAGGAAGGAATTTATATTAAATATATAATAAATTCAGAAATTCAAAAACAGTGATGCTTATACTTCTTAGTTGCTTAAACGTTCCTGGTTGCACAATTCTACTTGACTATATACAGTTATAGAAAGACTATTATTTAAACTGTAAACTGTACTCGAACTGTAAAAATTCTGGATAAGAAATCAAACATTTCTCATTATTGTCCAATATTACAAAAATATAGATTACTCAGCTGGGAAAACATGGTAAAATTCTCAAATCTATGTCTTGTTTATAAAATTATTCATGGTTTATCATCCCCTCCCCTCTATCAGTTTGTCAACATCCGAACAGCTGATCATCGTAGAACCAGAGGTGCAGTGAGGGGAGATTGCATCATTCCCTTTAGGAAAAGTGTATTTGGCCAAACCGCTTTTTCTGTTCGAGCTGCTACTCAGTGGAACCTTAAACCCCTACAAACATCAGAAACCTGAACACGTATAGTACATTTAAGATCCAGTTAAAGAAGTGGTTCGTTATTAACCAGAGCTGTCAACATTAGCTTAGTTTTTGACCTGCTCGTGTTGCCCCCTGATGGTTTTTTGTTTATTGTGTGTGTGTTCATGTATTTGTCTGATGTTTGTTTGATTGCTGGCATCTTGTGTTTCTAATTTACATCATAGCTAATACTTACAGTAGTACTTTTATTAAATGTATTGTAGCTTTATTGTTATTTCAATATGTACTTTTATTTACTTTTATCTTTTTTAGGGTGACTATTACCATCTGTCTAGGGACTACAGGTGAAAAATAGCCATCTGGCTAACTCTGGAATATTGACAGAAATGTTTATTAATATGCACTGTCCCTGTAATAAATAAATAAACAAACAAACAATAAACTCTCTGGTGTCACCCAGATGTGGATGAGTTCCCTTTTGTGCCTGGTTCCTCTCAAGGTGTTGTGGTCTCAGGGGGGTTTGCCTCAAAACTGTTGACTCTTGCTCATTAGTGATACACATAAATTAAAACTTTATATTTCTGTAAAGGTGCTTTGCAACAGTGTCCATTATTAATCTCTCTATACAAATGAAATTTATTTGAATTGTATTGAATTGATAGTGGTCCATCACATGGTATATTTGCATGACAGTTATTCAAACCTAGATGTAAACTAGATTTGTAAAGTTTGTTGCGACAAACTTTGATGTTGGCTTTGATGATGCAAGTATTCGCAAAGGGCGGTGCTTTTTGGAGGCGAGTGGACATAAGGGTCAGTGTTACTTTTGAAGGCAAGTGGACAGAAAGTTAGGGTGCCAAAACATTTGGAGGCAAGTGGAGACGAGCATTTGGCGTCATCTGAATACTCCTGAGGAAGTTCCCCTCATTGTTGTGAGTGTTTTGATATGTCACATGTCCATGTTGTAAAAAGTTTTTTGATTTTGCATATTTTGGGGGTGGGGCTGCGGCACAATTGGAAGGCCAGTGGGTACACCAATTTACCGAGTTATAAACTTCCAAAGTTTATAATGGTAGTCTATGGGAAAAAAGGCCACTTTGAGACCCGGTATCGGAAGTGTCTTTGAGACCCGGTACCCGGAAGACCTAGAGGATCGCATACCCATGGAGAACATATGAAGCTCTGTAAGGAAGGAACCAAAGTTTAGCACTACTTTTATCCAGTGCTACGCCAACATGCCATTAAGAGCCTTATGTGCTTCTGGAGGAATCGAAAGAAACACAACAAAAAGTGATGAAGCTGCAAGTTATTGAAGGAGTAAGTGAGTGAATGAATGAGTGAGTGAGTGAGTGAATGAGTGAGTGAGTGAGTGAGTGAGTGAGTGAGTGAGTGAGTGAGTGAGTGGGTGAGTAAGTGAGTGAATGAGTGAGTGAGTGAGTGAATGAGTGAGTGAGTGAGTGAGTGAGTGAGTGAGTGTGGGTGAGTGAGTGAGTGAGTGAGTGAATGAGTGAGTGAGTGAGTGAGTGAGTGGGTGAGTAAGTGAGTGAATGAGTGAGTGACTGAGTGAATGGGTGAGTGAGTGAGTGAGTGAGTGAGTAAGTGAGTGAATGAGTGAGTGAATGAGTGAGTGAGTGAATGAGTGAGTGAGTGAGTGAATGAGTGAGTGAATGAGTGAATGAGTGAGTGAGTGAATGAGTGAGTGAGTGAGTGAATGAGTGAGTGAGTGAGTGAGTGAGTGAGTGAATGAGTGAGTGAGTGAGTGAGTGAGTGAGTGAGTGAATGAGTGAGTGAATGAGTGAGTGAGTGAATGAGTGAGTGAGTGAATGAGTGAGTGAGTGAGTGAGTGAGTAGGAAAATTGCTGTGACTCTCAGAGACCTACGAGGACTTAACCCTTGTATGTTGTTCGGGTCTGTGGGACCCATATTCATAAACATCGATAGTTTTGAAAAACATTACTTCCTTGTAAATTTGTTGATTTTTTTTCACTCATAACTTGATTAAATTTGATTTTCTTTTTTATTACATTTTATTAAAAAAACAACAAAAAACGAGTAGCACTTTAATTAAAAAATGTGATGTAATAAAGGTAAAGGGCAAATATTAACCATATATCGTCGCTGTCGGGCGGAAACCTCATATGTCCAAATTTGGTCAGTCCCCACGTGGGTCTGTTATTAACCAATCTAAAGTCTTGAAAATCGCTTGAGCGCAAATCTCATAACTCCATTGGACACTTCAACTGTCCACCTCTTCTTCACTCCCCGGGAGAGCTTCGCGGCATATCCTCAAGATAAGAGTCGCAACAAATCAACACGTCTTCTGAGGTAAATGTCTTCAAAACACTGGGCTCAAAGAAAAAAAATCTTGACCCCCGCTAGTTCTGGTGCTCGTCTGAGGACAGGAATTTAGCGCAAGACAATCCACTGCAATGTGGACTAAACCCTGTGCACTGCAGATAAGGTATTTTTTCCTGAAAAATAACGGTTTTGGAGATACGAGGATTCTGCCCGACAGCGACGATATGCTGTTTATATTGCTTGTAATTGGGATGAAGTAAACATCTGTAGAGTATTTTAACATAAAATTTTTGATTGTGTTGAATTAAAATCCCAAAAATGCAGCACCAACACTGGCTGAGTAACAAATATACGAACACCATACAAGGGTTAATGCGTTCAATGAGTTGAAGGCTAAAGCATCCGGGCCAATATTGCTTACTCGCCTCTCCCGTTCAGCCCAGTATTCCCAATTCTTTCAATCTGTACCAATCGCTCGAACTCAAGTGCTTGAGGAGGTGGAAGAATGAGTGTTATCAAAAAGGTTTAAATCCAGCACTAAGCATTCAGAATATCTATAGATTATATAAACAGAAAGCATGCCCTTATGAGCTAAACATTTTAATCGCTAAATCGATGAATCTTTTAAATAACACAGGAACATGCGTGAAGATATCCATCCAGTGACTCAATTGGACTAATCTGATATTAAATATCAAGTTTACGCATCAGTAGCCACATCTGCCCATGCGATCCAGTTTATTCGGCTCCTATAATGTGGCAATCAAAATATATTAGCATGACAATCCCATTTCTAAAAGTCTTTGAAGTGTGAGTTGGCAATTGCAATTTTGATTTGAATTTAAAACCCGTGTTTTTATTTTTTAAAGATTCTTTTCATTATTATAGATATCATTATTCATTATCTGTGTGGTATATCAACAGTGTGGTCTTACTTAAACTTCATATCCCAGTCTGATGACTACATATAATAGTGTCTAGAATGTGATATTGTGTGTATGACATTTCCCCTGACAGCATATTAGGTGAGTATATTGAGGCTTCCTTGACTATCTTGGTGTCAGGGTAGAACACCAACAGAGAGATGATCATATTCTAGTTTAAATCATGCAGGACGGCCATGTAATTAAATTCCCACAGAGACGTACGATTCAATAATACAGCCTGGGTGGCATTGAAAGAGACTGACGTTGGCGGAGTCGTGAATTGCCCCCGGGGTTTAGACTATCGCTTTCTCAGTTATTGAAATATGTTGTACTTTCCCTGCCATTTACTCTACATAATAGCTTTTAAAAATACTCCTCTCATTTACTTTGGATGATTGTCAGAGTTTTCAGTTCACGAGGAAACTGAATTCTGTCGATGGGACTGAAACGCCTCTCCATCTCCGTAGTCGTTCTTTGGTGCACCGTACACCCTTTTAAACCTTAGAGGAGATGATCTATTTGTTGTCGTATTTGCTGTGACTTTTCTAACACTCCAGATCTGCCCTTGGATAATACTGTAGATTTCTACATAAACATTTCACAACATGTTCAAAACTAAACATCATTTCAACACACAATTAATACTGTTTCTCTTTGATCTTTAAACTGTTATGATTTAAAATCCAACTATCGGTTCTAACCCAGAAGAGGACGGGTTCTCCTTTGAGGTTCCTCACATAGTTTAAGGTTTCAGCATCATGTCCTTGCTCTGAGATGTTTATCTTGTCACTGTCACCTCTGGTTAGGGATCTAAATCTAAGTAATTATTATTTGTGAATTTCTTTCATTGTTAAAAGTGCTATACAGATAAAATTGAGTTAAAATGTTGAAAATATCAAGTCCAAAGCAGCCAGGTGAGTCTCAGTCAGCCCCTCTGTCAGTTCCCTCTGCCGATCAGAGAGTGCAAATTTAAGGGCTGTCTTTCTCTCAATAGCAAAATCCTTCCAGTGAACTAGAATGTTCACTCCCTAAAATATCCCAACATGCACATGCTCACTATGTTTCTTTACTGGAAATGATGTCATGTTTTCTGAAGACATTCAGCCAACTTTGTCTGCAAATGTATGTAATTCATTCATTCATTCATTTTCTACCGCTTATCCGAACTACCTCAGGTCACGGGGAGCCTGTGCCTATCTCAGGCGTCATCGAGCATCAAGGCAGGATACACCCTGGACGGAGTGCCAACCCATCACAGGGCACACACACACACTCTCATTCACTCACACACTACGGACAATTTTCCAGAGATGCCAATCAACCTACCATGCATGTCTTTGGACCGGGGGAGGAAACCGGAGTACCCGGAGGAAACCCCCGAGGCACAGGGAGAACATGCAAACTCCACAGACACAAGGCGGAGGTGGGAATCAAACCCCCAACCCTGGAGGTGTGAGGCGAACGTGCTAACCACTAAGCCACCGTGCCCCCCATGTATGTAATTAGCTTGTTATAATTGCTGTAGCTCTCTTTTCAACTCTATTTAATATTCTATATACAATTTGTTTGTGTGGTAGAAATGTTGCAAGTATATATATAACAGAACAATGAAAGCATTTTTCAAAAAGTTCTTTAAAAATATGGTAGAACGATATCAGCCCTACCTGTTGTTGATAAATGCCAGAGGTGACGTTAGTACCTCTTGACATGTCACCAGAAATTGAGTCATCAGCACGCCGATGGAGTCCTTACCAGTGCTCGAACATGTATACACAATATACTCATTCAAGACATTATAGCAGACGTCTATTACTACCTAGGGAACTAATTGAGATGAACCAGTCAACTTGTCCAGATGTTAACATTTAGGACAATTTCTCCACATTGGTGCCCCACAGAGCTCAAGGGCACTGCATGCAGATGGGTGAAAAAAAGTTAGGGATGAGGGTCTGAGGTAAATGCATACATGAAGGATGGGTAAAAGCAGTGTGGCAGTGTGATAGAGAGAGAGAGTGAGAGAGAGAGAGAGAGAGAGAGAGCGAGACTAGCCGCCAGTTATCTCCCAATATAGAGAGCAGCTCTGGTAATTGAAGCCCCAGGGAGTTGCTTCCCGTGTCGAGGCCACCATTCATTCTGCCTGCGTGGTACGCTAATCTTGCCACTTGTCCACAGGGAACTGACACGCACTCCGAAAGAGTGAGATACATCATTATTGTCTGCGGAGGAGGGTTTGTCTGGCTGTGATGGAGACTCTGCGAACAAGAAGGACAATAGAGAGCAACACTGCTGGCTTTTTTTATTGAGAATGATTTTTTTTGTGCGTTCAAGATCAAATTTAGCAGAAAACACCAAAAAGCTCATGACACCTACTGGATTAATGAGCAGTTACAGCTTGCGTGTGAATAATTGTAAGGTTTTTTTTTTGTTTTTGTTGCTTTTTAATAGGACGCCATAACTGAAGGGTGTTGCTTTGAAAGCTCCTCAGCCATGATATTACATCGTGAGATATCCAGACAAGAGAGCTGGAAAATCCCTTCTCTTCATTTAAATTTCTCTTCTCCCTTTAAAAACAGCGACACTGAAGATCACTGATAGAGCATATGTTCAGTTTAGTCTATTTTTTTTTTTTTTTTTTACCATTCATGCCATAACATTCATATATTACAAAGAAAGACACCGGACTTTTTTGAGGGGTTTGCATTGCTTTTTTTTGCTATGTAATGAGAGTGCAAAGGCCACAGTGGATGTAGCATTTATGAGCGCTTAATGAGCAGCTCTGTTCAATTCCTCCCACGCCGTGGCTCTTCCAGGTGAACTGAGTCATTTAGTGCATTGAGGTTAAAGCACATAATACCTTCCCACACAAACCAGGAACGAACAAACTGTTTCATTCTTGAGCTTTTAATTGGATCTCACTCATTAGAAACATAAAATAAAGCCTTAGTTAATATTAACTATTTTAGATAATAAACTGTGGGGAGGCACGGTGGCTTAGTGGTTAGCACGTTCGCCTCACACCTCCAGGGTTGGGGGTTCGATTCCCGCCTCCGCCTTGTGTGTGTGGAGTTTGCATGTTCTCCCCGTGCCTCGGGGGTTTCCTCCGGGTACTCCGGTTTCCTCCCCCGGTTCAAAGACATGCATGGTAGGTTGATTGGCATCTCTGGAAAATTGTCCGTAGTGTGACAAAATGGGTCATGTGATACGACTGGTGAAATGTCACCTGATCTCGCAGATAATCTATATAAGAAGTAACAAACCAGAGCAAAATACAACTAGAAGTAAAGTCGTTGTTTAATCCTTCTGCTACTACACGCGATTAAATATACAGCTATCCGAGCTCAAATAATAGATGTTCTGTGTAATGTGTGGAATGAACATCCCAGCTTATAACTGAAACATTGATTGAGTGTAAAAAAAACTTGGTCCGTTCTCTTTATCTATATTAATGGACCTACAGTAACTGTCTTGCTCGTAATGCTTTATTACATTAGCTACCATTTTTTTAGCCTAGACATTTGGCCAGTTGGTAGGGGGATGTACAGTAGTAGCCTAGTGGTTACCCTGGTAAAGGTAAATTTTTAACTGTCAATTGATCAGTTGTGTAAGAATGTATGTCTCTCTGGATTAGGGCATCTGCCAAATGCCATAAATCTAAATGTAAATATTTCCAAGCAATAAAATCATATGAATGTGGGTTAGATAACAAAAAGTTAAGAGCTTCCTTTTGGACTCCTTGCACCATGCTGCTGTGTCATCACAGTACTGTATAATGCATACATAATACAGTATAAGGTTTTTAAAAACACATATAAAGACATGTGGCATTTCCACGCTGTATCCATATGTGCTTGCTTTTTCAGTTTTATCCATTCAATTTCTATACCGCTTATAGTATAGAAGGTCACTGGGAGCATGGAGTGTTCAGGGCACAATGCAGGGGGCACCACGGACAGGATGCCAATCCACTGACAATTTAGTGATGCCAATCAACAAAAGCCTGTGTTCTAGGTGAAGGAAACTGGAGTACTCTAAGGAAACCCAAAGAGCATGTGCAACAGAAGGGGCAGAGGAGGAAATCAAACCCCTAAACCCAAAGATGTGAGGCAAACACGCTAAAAACTAAACCACCAAAACCCCTTACAAAACCATCCTGTCTTGAGTATGTATCTTTTTACCTACTGAACCCTCACAGGCGAGTCAATGCATTTTTTCAATATATTCAATACATGTTTAATAAGAAATCTGACTGGAGATACTGGACTTTGTCTGCAGCCACAGGCTTCCTGCATTCAATCACTCTTTGTTACTTCTTCATCTTCTTTGAAAAAAGACGTAACAAGAAAAAGGAGGTTTCTTTAAAAGCTGTATTAGCTTGAAAGGATTTTATTCAGGTCTAGGCCATTTCAGTAGAGCAATATGAAACCTCCTAAAGACTTCACCAAGGATTATTTTGGTCATTCTCCTCCTCCACATGCACTTTAGTGCAAGATGTGGGATATGTATAATCATCTCTAGAGTTTATCAGCCTTGGCAAACTATAGTTTAGAATACATGCAGGCAAAGTGTGGAGGATTTAGAATTTTAATGACTAGGAAGCATTTTGACAGTAGCATTTTGACGGTAGCATTTTCACCATACGGAACTCGAACATCCCTCAAGGCTGTGTATTCTGTCCACTATGGTTTACTCTGACACTGTTGTGTCAGAATCATCTCACTAAAGACAAATTAGTTGTAGGCTTCTCAGCGGTAATAATGAGTAAGCATATAGAAGGCAGATGCAGAACCAAACAAACTAGTTATGGATGACTTCAAGTATAGGAATAACCAGTCCTCAGACTGCAGATGGTGATGAGAGATTGGTCTCTTCACCCAAAAAATGGATTTTGCTCCTGTTTTCGTGGGTTTAGAATTGAATGTCCTGGTCCTTTCACATGTCACAGGGCTGCTTAATGGCTAATATAAAAGTAAGTCTTTATCTTTTAAATAGCCTACTAGGGTCAATATATTAATTGAAAAGTAAAAAAAAAATAAAGTTGTTTTTTTTCACGCAATTTTTTTATTGCATAAGTAAATGATGATATGAAACCCATTTCTGCTCTCTGTGATGCCCAAAGTGCTAGTTCACAGTGTTGTACAGTATAAAGTACTAGAAAGCAATACTTGAGTAAAAGTACAAGTATCGTACTAGAAAAAGACTTTGGTAGAAGTGAAAGTTACCTTTTAGAATATTACTCAATTAAAAGTCTTAAAGTTTCTGATATTTACTGTACTTAAGTATCAAAAGTCATTTTTTGATATTTAATGTACTTAAGTATTTGAAGTAAAAGTAAAAAATAAAATTTAAGTGATTTTCAGTAGGCATAACATCAGGGGCGGTTCTAGGATTTCATCTTTAGGGGGTTTTAGCCCTTAGTGAGAATTTAAAACAAGAAGAGTTTTATATTATATATTATATGACTACATCGTAAGCCAAAAGTTATGGTATTATTAAATGGCAAAAGTGGACACCAAAATTTTATGCATGATGTAATGATGCCAGTCTTGAATCAAATCAGTTCATGTATGTGTGCATTCTCTACAAACAGTGTGTCCAATGAATGCAGTCATTAATAAAAAAAATATTCACAAGACAAAGACCAAATCAATAAATGTTATTTTTATTTAGTATTGAATGGATTGTTTGCATTAATATTTAGTTTGTGCTACAACTCTGGTAAGAATAGTGAAATTTCACTGCTTTTGGTTGCCGTCTTTGCGGCTTTCTGCCGATTAAGGTTATAGATAAACGCCTCCAGCTCTGACTGCGTGTGCACGTGCACTAGCCTGTGCTTCTCCGTAGAGCGTGCGGAGCGTAATGCAATCTAGGAGCAGTGATTCGCCAAACCTCCCTTATTGCAGTCGCACACATTTCTTCTGATTTTATTTTGTAGTAACGAGTAACGAAGACGCTTAGTGGAAATATAAAAGTAAAAGTATACATTTTATCTAGGAAATGTAGTGGAGTAAAAGTAAACGTTGACAAATTTAAATAGCAAAGTAAAGTACAGATACTTGAAATTTCTACTTATTATTAGTATTTGTACTCCGTTGCATTACAACACTGGTTCACAGGCATCTAAAATGAAGGAATTATATTCACATTAAAACATTCTGTGTCATGCTGCAGTCATGCTTATAGATGTTTTATTGACTTATCTTCTTGCTATTCTGCCTCACACATAAGCTGCTATTCAATGTTTAATTCAGTTTGCATTATTATTGTAACACTAACAATTTCAGTTTCTACTACTGTCATGAATCCATGTCTAGATTTAGATTCATAATAAGCAAGCCAGAGGCAAGACTGGCACTAAAATACTTCCTGAGAACACATTATGCAGAACCCTTTAGAGGAGCGACTCTAAAGGAAAGCCATCCTCTTTTAGGTGATAGGTGGGGAGATCTGTTTATTTATTTATTTTAATTTCTTTTTTATAAAACACCATCATTCTGGAGGCATAATATTTTTCCATACGTTGTATATGTATATAGACGGCATGACTATAGACTGCTTATTCTGTAAAAACTTACTTCAAATGATATCTCCTCTTTCATTCATCTTCAGTGAAGGCTTTCTGGTCAAGGTGTTAGTGGATCCAAAGCCTATCCTGGGAATAGTGAGTACGAGCTGGAAATACTCATAAGTTGCTCAAAAGCTCCTGCACTTGACTATATAATACACAGTTTTAGTAAGGAAAGTATTTACAAATGCACTATCCAGTGTCACCCAGTTGAGGATGAGGTTCCATTTTGAGTCTGGTTCCTCTTAAGGTTTCTTCCTCATATTGTTTGTTTTGGGAAGTTTTTCTTTGCCATGGTTATTACTCACTCTCTCACTCACTCATTTTCTACCGCTTATCTAAACTACCTCGGGTCACGGGGTTCCTGTGCCTATCTCAGGCATCATCGGGCATCAAGGCAGGATACACCCTGGACGGAGTGCCAACCCATCGCAGGGCACACACACACACACTCATTCACTTACACAATCACACACTACGGACAATTTTCCAGAGATGCCAATCAACCTACCATGCATGTCTTTGGACCGGGGGAGGAAACCGGAGTACCCGGAGGAAACCCCCGAGGCACGGGGAGAACATGCAAACTCCACACACACAAGGCCGAGGCGGGAATCGAACCTCCAACCCTGGAGGTGTGAGGCGAACATGATAACCACTAAGCCACCGTGACACCACCCCACCCCACCCCCCATGGTTATTACTGATAAATCAAAATTTATATCATGTATTTTCTGAATGTTTATATTCCTAAAAGTTGCTTTCTGAAAATGTCCATTGTTTAAAGTGATATAGAAAGAAAATGAAATTGAATTGAGTGCCTATAACTGATTTCTCGGGCTGTAATACAATATTATTGTCTGTACCTGTTTAGTGCTCCAAATATCTGCATCTGTATTCTGATTTAAACCTGGGACCCAATTTATATTCACCTGTAGCTTGTTCTGGGTGGTGGAGGGAGACCGGAAAAGTGTGTAAAACAGTTAACCCAACATTGTTGTTGTTGAGACCTTGCGATGTAATGCTTTTTTAAAACAGGTAATTGATTTAATAGATTTTAGTCTTCCTGTATAACAATTCACCCAGATATTACTGCTGAGACAGAAACCTAAGGTTGGGATTTCCATGTGATGCAGCATTAAAGCATTCACAATATTGTCCAGTTTGCCTGACAATGCAGAGGGTGTGAGGAATGGAATACCATTTCAATCACAGAGAATCAAGACATTTGTGGGTGTTTTAGGACAGACAGCACTTTCCTCTGAGTGTGCTATGCTGCCTTGTGATGTATCATAAGCAGTACAATGTGCAAAACAATGTGCTTGTAAACGTGGGTTTACACGTCTCAGAGAAAGCATCTTAAAACATTCATATTCCCTGTTCCTAGATGTTCTGTGTTAGCTGGCTGACTGTGACCTAGCCAAGACCAGATAAGGGAGAAAATTGGGATGCGGGGGGTTGGTAATCTAGAGAACTGGAGTTGAGCAGCAATTATGTCTCATTTATATTTATTCATATTTCAGACACAACTTTTAACCAAAGACAAGGATCAAGGCAACAATGGGGTCTCTGGGTAAGTTTGTTTTCCTTTGACAACAAGACTGGACCATAACTGTTAAGAGACAACTGCTCCATCACAGCTCATAGATTATATTACATTGATCGTTTTAACTGCATGACTGGGTTTCATGACTGAAAACGCGTATCAAGAACGGTTTTATAAAAAAAATAATAATAATAATAAATTTCACACATCACAGTTTATTTGGTTGTTGGATTCAGATTGCAGCCATGAGCCAAGGCCTAACAGTGCTCAAGGGCCAAACAGTGGCATGAACCCATGACCTTCTGATCAGCAGTGTTGGACAATAACGCGTTACTAGTAACGCAGTTACTTTTGACAGTAACTAATACTCTAACACATAAATAAAGTAACTCCGTTACCGTTACCATATGGTGCGTTTGTCCGTTACTTTTGTAAATTAATTCATTTTGGCTGAAGTGTAGCCTACAGACTAACCTGTTTACAGCAGCGACGCATTGTAGGATTGGTGGATGCCAACCTGTAAACACGAAGAAGACGCACCGTGGGCATGTTTCCGTTTATTCAAGTATGTGCGGCAGTAACGGCGAGTCAAGGCGAGAGCAAGACGAGTTTCTCAAAGTGGAAATATGCTCATTATTACTTTAAAAAAGTAACTAAAAAGTTACTTTTAACAGTAACGCGTTACTTTTTGGTGTCAGCAAAGTAATTGACACCAGTAATCAACAAAGTAATTGAGTTACTTTTTGAATGAAGTAACTAGTAACTGTAAGTAGTTACAATTTCTTAGTAACTAGCACAACACTGCTGATCAGTAACCCAGAGCTTTGACCGAGTTACTATTGCAAAAAAGTTCACAACATACAACTCTAATATATTAATAAGTACAGTAATAAAGTGACAAAGATAATTCGTTATTTATTTATTAGCTCCTAAACCAAGCTGAGCATAAATGCCATGGTAGCAGTAATGACCACATCTTACACTGTAAGACACAGAGAAGGCAAAGTTTTATACACTTTTACTTAGCCTTGGTGGGTGAAAGTGTTTTTTCCCCTATGTCCAGAGCAATGTCAGAAAAAAGAGGATTAATCTGCAGGAATGAGAGTAGGTAGCGTGGGGCTTTTCTCATACTGAGTGCTCAGAAAGGTCAGCACTTGAACAAAGATTAGTGATTGTTCTTCTGCTTTCCATCCCCAAGCTTGTTTCCCTTAATTTTGCTTTAAATCTTCAAAGCTGACCTTGAGACATGAGCTGGATCTCGACTACAAACAGAGCGCTTTCTGTAAGCAAAATCTTTCCTAGACTCTTAAACAGGTGTCCGAAAAAAGAAAAAGAAATATAGAAAAACTGTCACGACGTAATTTGTGGGGTTTTATTGTTTGAACAGACACTGTTAAAGCAAACTGAAGCATATTTTATATGTAACACCATGTTCTCTTCCGATTCTCAGTAGTCCAATCTCCCCTTCATCTCCCCCTTCTCCTTGGGGATGGCAGAAGTTGCTTGCTTACTTTTTACTTCCTCTCTCTCTCTCTCTCTCTCTCTCTCTCTCTCTCTTACACACACACACACAGTTCATAGGTTTCGCTCAACTCTCTCACTCCACATCTGAAAGCCTGCAGCAGTGAGTGAGCTGGGATCAGAAATCATGTGAACCCAAAAAACAGACAAACAACTTCAGAAGAGCGTGAATTACAGATTACCTGCTTTTAGCACTAGGAAGTAGGCTTCAGATGGGGTATGTTTTAGAAAACAACGACTCTTCAGTAATCTATCTGAAAGCTCAGTGCATTGGGTTTGGTTATTTCTTTCTTTCTTTCTTTCTTTCTTTCATCTTTCTGGTTCTGGTGGAGGTTACAGTAACACAACGTTACGACAAACACATAGTGAAAAGAAATAGGTTCATTTAAAGAAAATTAACAGGCTGACATTAAGCATAAAGTCTGTACTAAAATGCAGCTAAATCCCAAGAACTATCCAAATGTAAACCGAAAATAAAAAGCCCTGCAGCCATAAGGCTACTGTACGCCAAATTGTCTATTTCAAAAATATCCACACTGAGTAAAAAGTAAGCAGCAAAACAAATCTTTTCCCAGAGTCAAACTACATTACTTTGCGTATTCCACAATATAAAAGAATGTATACAGCACTAGCTTTACGTAGAAGATAAATAAGTCGAGTATTAAGCCTAGGAGTTATTCATATATGAAGAGGATAGCAGAGAAGCCTGGAGCTCAATCAAATATTTTGATTCTTCTCTCGCCAATACGGGATTATGTCAAATCCATTCAGAAACCAATAAGGTAAAGCAAAAAAAGTAAAACTCGTGTGAACAGCCATGTAGGGTTTTAGTGCTGCAGAAAAAAAATGCCTCGAGAAAAGTTTTATGCAGCTTGTTTTCAGCTTGATAGGTACAACATTTTATACAACAATATGTTTGAATTCTCAAATCGGATTGGTCAAAATGTGTTTTTTTTTAATTCCATATAAGATCAGCTTTGACCGTAGTTCCAGCTCAATGTAAATTCGCAAGTCTGTATTAAAGCGCTTATTCTAATAGGCTATTGTTTCTACACATGGTCTGTTTTATGCTGGATGCCATATAGACATTCATTCTCTCACTCATTTTCTACCGCTTATCCGAACTACCTCGGGTCACGGGGAGCCTGTGCCTATCTCAGGCATCATCGGGCATCAAGGCAGGATACACCCTGGACGGAGTGCCAACCCATCGCAGGGCACACACACACACACTCTCATTCACTCACGCAATCACACACTACGGACAATTTTCCAGAGATGCCAATCAACCTACCATGCATGTCTTTGGACCGGGGGAGGAAACCGGAGTACCCGGAGGAAACCCCCAAGTCACGGGGAGAACATGCAAACTCCACACACACAAGGCGGAGGCGGGAATCGAAACCCCAACCCTGGAGGTGTGAGGCGAACGTGCTAACCACTAAGCCACCGTGCCCCCCACATAAACATAATATGTCTAATTGGTGATAGTGTTTTTTTTCTGTAATGATTATTTGGCAGTTTTACCAGCCATCTCTAGCATCTTTCAGCTTTGTTTAACAGTCAATATTCCAAAACAGAAAAATCATGATCTGATTTTTCTGTAACTCCTCAGGCTGCATTTTCCTTTATTTTAGAGAGAAAATAGAAAAACTGGAAAAAATTAACTTGTTGAGCATTCGTTCCACACTATTAAACGTAACTATAAATGGAGAAATAGCATAACATTCTAATCTAAAACTAATACAGTATTTGTTTGTATTTGATGGAAACTTTCATGACATGCTGTAATTGTAATTGGAAAATGTTCAACATCTCAAGTCATTGCTGCATCGCACCATGTTGCTGTTGATCATTTTCCTATAACAGCACAACCCTGAGTGTTTTATTCCTTATTTAATGTAGAACAAAAACGATGTTAGCAAACAAACCTGATGTGTATCTGCTTAAGTAGAACATAAGGACGTCTTCAGCCTTTAGAGGCTGGTGGAAGTTACAAACCGACTAACAACAACAATAAATAAAACTTTTCTGTCATTTACTTCCTTTTCGTTCTGGCAGTGGAAAAAATATGTTCAACACGGCAACTTTATTTCTCCAGTTCAGTCAAAGAAACCCTGTACAGGATGTACTCTCTAAAACATCCCTAACTGGGACTAACAGCTGTTTACTGTCACTATCAATGCACCTTTTTTGTCTGGGATATCCTGACATTAGCTCTCTTAAGAGTTACTGATATACAGTATACTGTTGGGATTATTTATGACAGAGTAAGTCTGATTTGTTTCCTATATATGTTCAGCTTAATGCTATATCAAGAAATTGATATTTCTGAACATTTTGCTGAACATATAGACGCAACAAATCACATCTACACTAATCTGTCACACATAATCCCAAACGTATGTGCGTACACTGAAATGGAGGGAAATAATAATAAAAAGAAATTATCCGGCACATTGTTCCTACACAGCATCATCGGCTGAGTAATTAAAAGCCACAATTCAAACGTCTGCCTTGAGCTAAAGCACTAAGACAGTCCATACTGTATGATGCATTAACACGACCAATTAGGAGCTAAAGCAATCGTTCACCCTGCTAAGTGGAACAAGAGGTTGGGAATGTTCGCGGGATTGAACCCAAGCCGTCGTATATAGATCCACGAGCCGCTGTCTGTTGACTTCTAAGGGACAGTTTCAGGACACGCTGCCATTATGTCGCATGTTTAATATGCTATCGATCAATGGTAGCACTTAGCCGTTCCATCAGCATGAGTGACTAAAAAGAAGTGTTTGTCTTTTTGCTCCAGGCTTCAGGACAGAAACTCAGAAGAAGATGCATGTGATTAAGTGTACATGATAGAAGTACTTGCTAAATAGTTTGAACACTTTTGATATCTGTTGATGAAAATGTATGAATGTAACACAAACCGTAAAAATGACATTCATTGACGTTCAATTCAATTTATTTGTCCAGCACTTTTAACAAATCGCATTCTCATAGCAGCTTTGTATAAGTATAGAACCAGAATAAAAAGTAAATTAGAAAATTAAGAAAATTAAGTTTCTAGATATTTTTATTAATTTTCCCTAATGAAGGAAATCGGGCTCAGAAGGGAACCTCATTCTCATTTGGGTGACACTGGACAGGAAATGATGTCAATGTAAATAATGTCCTTTCTACAGCAGTTTGTAGTGTATAATAAACAATCAAGAGCTCCTGATGTCAGCATGGCAGGTGTGGACCAAATGCTGGACATAGGTGTAAACTCCAATTCAAGGTCTTTAATGAAGTGAAAATCCAAGAAGTGACCTGGAAGTGACGTCACCGATACTGGAAGTGAGCGGCGCGAACCATGAAGTGCAGGGAAACAGGCTGATATCTGAGGAAACAACAGGTCAGTGCAATTTCTGAGTTCACCACAAACCCAATACTAATTAAGGATTTGTTCATCTTTTACCTTGATTACTATAACAGCCTTTATTTAGGTATTAATCAGGCCTCCCTCTACAGACTGCAAATGGTCCAGAATGCGGCAGCTCGCCTATTGACGGGCACACGAAAGTGGGAACATATCTCTCCCATTCTCGCGTCTCTTCACTGGCTTCCTGTCCATTATAGGATTCATTTTAAAATATTGGTGCTTGTTTTAATGGGTCCAAATTAATGGATCTCTTAATGAGTCCAAATTATTTATACGTAATATAAAATGGCCTCGGCGGGCAGGGTGGCTTAGTGGTTAGCACGTTCGCCTCACACCTCCAGGGTTGGGGGTTCGATTCCCGCCTCCGCCTTGTGTGTGTGGAGTTTGCATGTTCTCCCCGTGCCTCGGGGGTTTCCTCCGGGTACTCCGGTTTCCTCCCCCGGTCCAAAGACATGCATGGTAGGTTGATTGGCATCTCTGGAAAATTGTCCCTAGTGTGTGAGTGCGTGAGTGAATGAGAGTGTGTGTGTGCCCTGCGATGGGTTGGCACTCCGTCCAGGGTGTATCCTGCCTTGATGCCCGATGACGCCTGATACCCTGTGACCCGAGGTAGTTCGGATAAGCGGTAGAAAATGAATGAATGAATAAAATGGCCTCTTATTATTCCATGGTACATTGTGGTTCATAACAAATTAGTTCCTCTCTAAAGTCTAAAAGGTCATTCCTCTATTCCTGTATGGAATTCATTTTTTCTCTTTCTCGAAATTAATATAATTAAAACAACAACAACAAAGCCAACGTTTCTAACTTTTCTGTGTGTGCGTTTCTAGCTTTATCTCTAATACTGGAGACTCCTTCTTTAAATTTTGTGTAATAAGCTCATAGTAAACAATGAAGCACAGTAAGCCAAGGGGCAAGGGTAAATTGTTACTATAGAAACGAGTAAAGTTTTAGAATTTGTGCCATTTACCACAAGCCAGAAGTCACGCTCTATCTGGTCCTGTTGACTCGGGTTCGAGCCAACATCCAGTTCTTTAGGGGAAATGCGATAGATTTTAGAGGCTACACCATTATAAACTTCCATCATCTATCAGGGTGATGGATAGAATACCAAAGAAAAGAAAGATGAATTTCTGGGATGTCAATGTCAGGTGACTTATAGCTAAGGATCAGAATTAACGACTTTCTCATGATTTGCATACACTAATTAGCGGGGATAATGAACACAGCAGCCTAATTATACAGGGGAAAGAAACACAAACACAAAGTGGAAGAGCACAGCACACAGACGAGCACTAATTACAGATTGGCACGATCAAACCTGTTTGGGGGTTTGGGTCAAAGATGTTGTTGTAATTAAGCAGGATCTATGTCTACTCCCATGTTCCACTTATCCACATAGACTTCAGTTTAAGCTGGGCTGATGTGTGATAGTCCGAAGATTGTTTATTCATTAGCAATGCATCTAAAGTCTTTAATTTGTCTATAGGAACAACGTACTGTAAGAAGGAAGGAAGTTAAGACCTTAGAAGGAAGTTAAACTGTGTGTGGTGCGTTCATGTGCAAAGAAAATGTTTAGTACAGTCTTAGTTTTCAAATTAAACAATTGTAAAGAAAACTTATGTACTTCTAATCTACTCATTTTTATTATTTCAGATATATTCTGGTAAATTTCATGAATGATCTTAAGATGTGTATCGGCAATCACTGAGCACCTAGTAGTAAGGATTGATTAAAGATAGCTGTTAGTACTTGATGTACTGCTAATATATATATATATTTTAAAAACAGCAAAACAGAAGAACATCATGGTTGAAAAAATCTGTAGGATTTTCCAGCTGTACTTCTGCAAATGTTGATCCATTTTAATTATTTTGGATTTAATGATTCTGTCACTTTCAGGACAACACTGAAATGTTCATGTTGAAATGTGTATATAATGAATATTTTTTGTATTTACTTCATTAATATTAGAAGTAACAATTGAAACAATTTGCATTTTTTTATCTAATTAAATTTTTTAGTACGTTTATTTGCTATTTTTTGAGTAGGATGAATTGTTTTCCTAATTTCACAATTAAACACAAAAGACTTTTGAAATATTTCAGGATGGAGAAAAACGACCTTGTGAAAAGATCTCATTGTTGTTTTATTTTTTTTTTTAAATCACTGAAAGTGTTTTGTAAAACTGAAATCTAATAAAAGGATGTAAGGTTAATAGATTTTTTCTGTGAGAGTGTTTGTGTGTGTGTGTGTGTGTGTGTGTGTGTTTCAAATCAAGTCAAGTCAAGAAGCTTTTATTGTGATTTCAACCAAATATAGCTGTTGCAGTACACAGTGAAATGAAACAACGTTTCTGAAGGACTGTGGTGCTACATAAGACGAGTGTGTGTGTGTGTGTGTGTGTGAATGCTTGGCTAGCTTTGCCCAGCTCCAGGGGTCAGAGACAAAAAAAGCCAAATCCTTGTTTGTTTTAATGACAGACCCAAGTGATACATCAACATAACAGTTTTAATTCAACCAAGACTTCAATCAACCAAAGTTCACTTTTTGATTTTGTATTCTTTAATTACTGCCGCTGCTATGCCCCATACCTACCCCCTCCACCCTTTCCCCTTCCTCTCTGTGTTTAGGATGAGGGCATGTGGGGTAACGTGTATCTCATATCTGGTGCGCTGCTCTGTACAGCCGCCTGTCAATGTGTCCTTCACGAGTCAGTGCACCACTAAGAAGTCATTTACACCAGCCGTCCCCCATATGGCTGCATTGCTATTCCAGCAGAGACGCCGTTGCCGCCACTGCTCATAAAAGCCTACGCCCGTCAGCCTTTTTTAAAAAATGGCATTATCCCGCTTAATGATGCAGCACTTTAATAGCAGGAGAGGAAAAAAATGCAATAAAGAGGCTGCTACTAGAATACCATCAATGGCAGATAATAAAAGGGAAATATGTTATTCATGACGCCGTGCCCCGTGTATCAGCACAAAATCTGGAGAGAATGCCATTGCAGCCTGTGTGCGTGGTACACTGTCGAGGTGAGCTTGTACAGGCACACTGAGCGCTCTGGGGGGGCAATGTGCTCTGAAAGCCAGAGACATGATGGCAAAGGTAAGATCCTGCAGGGACCTCATCATACAGGACAGACACTTCCAATGCTCTTAGTGCTCGATATAATCCTCTGTGTGTGGGGGCGTGTTTTTTATATCTTGTTTGGGACCAAATATCTTCACATAGATAAGAATATTTAAGTTTTAATCTTGTGGGAACATTCGGTTAATCCCTGGAAGGAAAACTTACTCAGGTTATACTTTAGGGTTAGATTTTAGAGTGGCAAAAAAACTTAATCAACAATGAGCAGAATTACTCACTCACTCACTCACTCATTTTCTACCGCTTATCCGAACTACCTCGGGTCACGGGGATCCTGTGCGTCTCAGGCGTCATCGGGCATCAAGGCAGGATACACCCTGGACAGAGTGCCAACCCATCACAGGGCACACACACACACTCTCATTCACTCACGCAATCACACACTATGGACAATTTTCCAGAGATGCCAATCAACCTACCATGCATGTCTTTGGACCAGGGGAGGAAACCGGAGTACCCGGAGGAAACCCCCGAGGCACGGGGAGAACATGCAAACTCCACACACACAAGGTGGAGGTGGGAATCGAACCCCCAACCCTGGAGGTGTGAGGCGAACGTGCTAATCACTAAGCCTATATATATATGTCAGTCATCATATCATCTGTGTATTTCACAAAACTGCTGCTGTATATTGTACAAAAAGCATAATATTGCACAATATTGTTATTTGCACTCCCACACTTTATGTACATAACTGATTGTTCATATTCTATATTCATATTTTATACTCATTCTGTCTACCTTGTATCTCATCGTCTGCATTGTTTTTTTGGATAGTTTGTATAGTATAGTGTTATTTATGTCTGTACTATTGAGAGTCACAAACTGCTGTAACCAAATTCATTTGGCCAATAAATCTGATTCTGATTCTGATTCTGATATAGACTCTGCTCATTGTTGATTTAGTTTTTTGGATTTATATATATCGTCGCTGTCAGGCGGAATCCTCGTATCTCCAAAACCGTATTTTTCAGGAAATTAAAAAAACGCCGTACCTTATCTGCAGTGCACAGGGTTTAGTCCGCGTTGCAGTGGATTGTCTTGTGCTAAATTCCTGTCCTCAGACGAGCACCAGAACTAGCGGGGGTCAAGATTTTTTTTTCTTTGAGCCCAGTGTTTTGAAGACATTTACCTCAGAAGACGTGTTGATTCATTGCGACTCTTCTTGAGGAGAAATATGCCATGAAGCTCTCCCGCGGAGTGAGGAAGAGGTGGACAGTTGAAGTGTCCAATGGAGTTATGAGATTTGCGCTCAAGCTATTTTCAAGACTTTAGATTGGTTAATAACTTGTAAAAATAACAGACCCACGTGGGGACTGACCAATAGCATCGATATGTGAAAAAATATGAAATTGACAAAATTTGGACATACGAGGTTTCCGCCCGACAGTGACGATATATATACTGTATATATATATATATTTATATATATATAAAATCGTTTATAATCAATAGTCCTCACATATCGATAGTCCTCACATGGGTAGGACTATCAGAGTTTTGATCTCATTGGGACATTCGGTTGGAACCAATAAGGAAAACTTATTCACGTTAAACTTTAGGGATAATTTTGTGATTAGCAACAAAATATAAATATACAAAAATTTATCTGGTTTGTTGTTGTTCTTGTTGTTTTCTTTATACGGTCCCTGTTTCGATCCTGTTTACAGTCTGTGATTAGTCTTTTTCTCCATGTCTAAAGGGGTTTCCTCTTGGTGCCATGTTTCCCTTTCACTTTTTTGGGGGTGTTTGAGAAATCTTTATATGGAAGTGAAATATTTCTATGGCGAAATGTGAAAAAACGTTAGATGTTAAAAAAAGAAAAGAAATTGGCCAGAATTGTTTTACTCCTATAATATACGTTGACACCAACTTGATTAAACTGTAATAAATATCAATATCAAAACAATGAGGGATAGATCACTTTATCAAATATGGTGATAAAATGGAATGTAATGCTATGATCAAGGTGTCAGATAGCTACATGTCAGAGGGAAACAGACAAAACCTAATCAGTTCAGTCTGTAATCAGATACAGGATTCTCCTAAGACTGAAATCCTCTTAGAAGGAAATATCCACCTTTTCACTTTGAGGGGCTAACTTTAATAGTTAGAATTTTTTCATGTAATTGAGATACATGCAAAAATTAAGCATACTTCAGTTCAGCAAAAAAAAAAAAAAAAACAGAACTATATATACAGTTGAACATTTCACTGTGTAAATTTATTTATTTAAGAAGAACAACCTAAAAATCAGTGCCCAACCTATGATAGGTCGCTGATATGTGGGAAACAACTCACTCACTCATTTTCTACCGCTTATCCGAACTACCTCGGGTCACGGGGAGCCTGTGCCTATCTCAGGCATCATCGGGCATCAAGGCAGGATACACCCTGGACGGTTTGCCAACCCATCGCAGGACACACACACATACTCTCATTCACTCACGCAATCACACACTACGGACAATTTTCCAGAGATACCAATCAACCTACCATGCACGTCTTTGGACCGGGGGAGGAAACCGGAGTACCCGGAGGAAACCCCCGAGGCACGGGGAGAACATGCAAACTCCACACACACAAGGCGGAGGCGGGAATCAAACCCCCAACCCTGGAGGTGTGAGGCGAACGTGCTAACCACTAAGCCACCGTGGGAAATAACTTTGGGAGAAAATGTTTTTGTTCATGCAACAGAGCCTTGTTGTACTTCTTTTTAAAAGAAATATGGACAAAAGTCACATAAATTCTTGTCCTATAAGCTCAATGTTTGTCAAGGATAATGATTACGTCAAAACTAATGACACAAATTAGAAAGAAGGTTATGATCCTGATACCACAAATACCAGGATGGAGCTCAAGACACAGGAAAATGCTAAAGCTTTATGGTAAATATGCCAATCATGTGAACAGAAACAATATATACTAGTAAATTTCACTGAATTTGGTACTCAAAGGCATAAGGATGTGGTAGTTTAGTGGTCTATGATGCCGGAGTACTGTTCAGAGGTTTGGGAAGTCAAATCATACCTTTATCAAGCTCCTGAGCCCTTGTGCAAGGTCCATAACCTTCAGCTTACAGTATTTGTATATTTGTGTGGGATGTGGTAGCCTAGTAGTTAAGGTGTTGGGCTACCAATCGTAAGGTTGTGAGTTTGATTCCTATGTCCACCAAGCTGCCACTGCTGGGCCCCTGAGCAAGGCCCTTAACTCTAAATTGCTCAGTTGTATAAAAAAAAAATGAGAAAAATGTAAGTCGTGCTGGATAGTTGCATTTGCTAAATGCTGTAAATGTACAGTATATGCAAGATAAATGTAAGTCACTCTGGATAAGAGAATTCTGTACATAGACATTAATATTTAAGGATCTTTATAACACAAATAGGACTTGGAAAGCATTCAGAGTCACTGATTTATGACCATCAGCACCCCATCTGAGATAATACAATACAATTAATAAAGGGTGAGAAGTGGCTCTCGTTTTCTCGAGTTATTGCTATTGTTGGTTCTTTAAGCTCCAGTTCATTCTATCTTTATGCACTTTGTGTGTGATTAAAGAAGCTACAGTGTGTGAATGGTAGCTAACCATGTATTATATTTTCATTGTTCTAGGTACAGTAGCTTGATGGGTAATTATTTGCTGGTAGCCTTGAGCTACGTGTGAAGTGGTCCTTGTAAGATTATGAGAAACCCGTGATAGCATTAGAATTGCATAAATACGGCCTCTCTTGTTTGAGTTCATAAGTGCACCCTCTGAAAAATAGCTCAAGAGGTGTAGCTTCTTTCATAACACAGCTCGCAGAATGGTATGAAATCGAGCTTAAAGCCGTAAGCAGAAAAATGGAGGAGAATGTAAGTGCTTTAAATAAAGGGAATCCTTGAAAATAAAAAGGAAATAAGCACTCCTGAGGCATCATTGTCTCGTTCTAGAGTTGCGAATGAACAGGAATTGAAAGAGGTGCCTTGGTAAGAGTAACAAATGTAATTAGAAGTAGCTAAACTCATACTTTGCCTTTTTTCCCGCCAGATATTCTTTGGTCGTTAGTTGAAATCGGTGGTCTTAAAGTGCATAAGGAAAAGAGCTCATAACTGGCTAATTTAGTGCCATTGCAAATCAAGACAGACTTTGGAGCTTATGCATGTCTTGAAAGCCCACAATAGGAAGAATGGCATAAGATCACTCACTCTCTCTCACTCACTCACTCACTCACTCATTTTCTACCGTTTATCCGAACTACCTCGGGTCACGGGGAGCCTGTGCCTATCTCAGGCGTCATCGGGCATCAAGGCAGGATACACCCTGGACGGAGTGCCAACCCATCACAGGGCACACACACACTCTCATTCACTCACACAATCACACACTACGGACAATTTTCCAGAGATGGCAATCAACCTACCATGCATGTCTTTGGACCGGGGGAGGAAACCGGAGTACCCGGAGGAAATCCCCGAGGCACGGGGAGAACATGCAAACTCCACACACACAAGGTGGAGGCGGGAATCGAACCCCGACCCTGGAGGTGTGAGGCGAACGTGCTAACCACTAAGCCACCGTGCCCCGGCATAAGATCACAAAAAACTTAAAAGGACGAAAAAACATTTGGAGTCAGTGTTTGATGTTGGTAAAGGATAATAAATGATACGCTAACTGTTAAGGAAACTATGACTTTGCTATTCCATGGATGTGGGTAAAGTAGGTTTGAGGTTACTGACAAAAATATTTCAAGCAGGAGTTTCTGGTACATGTACTTCTTTTAGATCAGAATTATTTGAGTATCATTTTCAACTGGTGGAAAAACTGCATATTTGTCATTAATGTATATCTAATGTACTTGCTATGCCTGTTGATTTAAAAGCGAGGGCACTTAGTGTGTCTGAAGTAGAAAGAAGTGTTTATAACCCACTTGAGGAGTTAATGAAGGGGTGGATATTCCTTTGGCTCAACATCTATCACATTTGACATTTTATTGGGAGGTGGCTGCTGAGCAAGTGCAGCTGTTTATAGCCAGTTTATTTCCATGATGCTCGCTGTACTTCTGTTATGGAGTACGACACTAAGGAAGGTTCTTGCTGTAGGAACGTGTCATGTAGCAACATGTGAAAAATAGTTATACATACTGTACATACTTGATTGTAATTTAGTTCAAATCAGTTTCACTACATGGTTATATTTATGTCACTATTCAGATGATTAGCACTATTCAGATGATTAGCACGTTCGACAATGGACAAAGCAGCATAGTGGTTAGCAGCTGGTGGCTTAGTGGTTAGCTCGTTCGCCTCACACCTCCAGGGTCGGGCTTCGAGTCCCGCCACTGCCTTGTGTGTGTGGAGTTTGCATGTTCTCCCTGTGCCTCGGGGGTTTCCTCCGGGTACTCCGGTTTCCTCCCCCGGTCCAAAGACATGCATGGTAGGTTGATTGGCATCTCTGGAAAATTGTCCGTAGTGTGTGATTGCGTGAGTGAATGAGAGTGTGTGTGTGTGCCCTGCGATGGGTTGGCACTCCGTCCAGGGTGTATCCTGCCTTGATGCCCGATGACATCTGAGATAGGCACAGGCTCCCCGTGACCCGAGGTAGTTCGGATAAGTGGTAGAAGATGAATGAATGAAAATAACAAAGACTAAAATTAAATTCAGGTTTAGGATCTCATGAGTCTGAAGCTATCTTTGATATAGTTCTAGTTGTGTGCAGTGTGTGTGGATCCTTTCCCTTATCTCCTTTCTTTTCAAAATGTAGATCCGAAGGAACCAAAGAGCATGGAGCTTGCTTTGTGTTAGTGAAAGTGAAGCTTCCAAAATAACTTTAGGGTGGGAAATGTAACAACCACCTGCATGCCTTCTGGATCGTGTGACGGCGCAAGACAAGTAGGTGGCAACCATAAAAATGAGTCACACCAGAGAGTTGTTGGGCCAAGGGGGATATACAGAAGGTCCTGGATCTCAGACAGACAGGTTGAAGCTTTAGTCTCTTAACCACACTAGCAAGTGACTTTGCATTGTTGTGGGTAAAGTTTTAGAACCCAGAGAACTTTTCACTGGAGCTTGAACCGATTATACCTCATCAAAGAATTTTGAGGCCTGTTCACAGCACTGAAAACATCACTCCAGGTACTCGAGCAGTCATTTAAAACACATTTATTATACATGCTGGCCTAGAGGACAGTCTGAGGGCAGAAGGGCAGAAGCTCAAAGCTTATCTAAGCATACGCCTGTCACAAAACCTTTGCTTCATTTTTTAATTTGTTATGACGCCGTTCATTATATTCATATGGCGGCGTGTCAATTGGTGTTTTTAATGACTAACACTTGATAATAATTTAAGAGTGCAGCCCTCAATGCATTATGCATTATCATCCCTATTGCTTTCACTCATGAATGAATAATGTAATGAATATTATATCTGAATAAATAATGATATAATCTTGCTTAAGAAAAATAAACCCTACCATTCCCCAAAATGAAATCCAGAAGGAGCAGATATTCAAACAAAGAAAAGAAACATAATGAAGTGGTAATTTGTGAGGTGTTCAGCCTACTACTGTGATCCTATGCAGGTTTTATTATGCTAAATGACATTTATCACGTACACAGTGACTCTGTAAACTGACCCCAGTTTTATGTGAGATCATTTGGAATTTAACAACCAAAGACGTACTGCAGCCGCGTAAGCAGAAGGAACAGAATTGCATCTCGGATCTTTACCCTACTGTGGACCCTGGATGGCGTTTATAATAACATCAGCAAACGAATTTTAATATCTTGCCTGCTCTGTGTTTATGCAATGTACATAACGGATTTGATGGAAGCGTACAGTAGGCTGGCATGTAAAGTAGAAGACGTTAGTAATACAAAATCCAGAACAGGTTATTGTGATATATTTAATGCGTGTGTATCTGTGTGTGTGTGTGTGTGTGTGTGGGTGTTTATGCATTTTAATACTACAGTCTCATGGTAACAAATAAAAAGAACGAAAGAAAAAGAAAAAAAAATCTTTCCTGAAATGATTGCTTTGTTCTTGCATTTACATTTTTCTCTTTGCTGTTTGCCAAAGGAATAATAAAAAAAACTTCAGTCGTGAAAGAACATGATTAAATACGCCACTGCAGCTTAGACACACTGTGTTTCAAGGGTAATGGACAGAAGTGAGACAATATCAATTTAATGGCAAACAAATTATGGTTAAATGATAAACAAGCAAAATTACTGGGTCTGATATTGAAGTAATAAGTTTGTATTGTTTTAATAAGTAAATATATATCATGCACTGGAAAATAGATTGGGAATACATTAATATATACATTAGGATAGGAAATCACTATATAGCCTTAAGTATGTTCTGTAGAACCTGACCTTCACACCTATCATATATGGTTCTTCAACCAAAGATGGAAGCATACAATTGTAAAGAACGTCTTTGTAGGTTTTAACAATGTTGTAATATCCCTTCACTGGAACTAAGAGGCTTAAAGCTGTTCCAGCGTGAAAAAAGTGAGCTCCATGAAGACATGGAGTGTGAAGGTTGGAGTGGAAGAAAACGAGTGTCCTGCACAGACCCCCGACTCTGACTCAACCCCACTGAATACCTTCGGGATGAACTGGAACACTGATTGCACCCCAGACCTCCTCACCATCCTAACGTCACTACCTGACCTCAGTAATTCTCTTGTGGCTGAATGAACACAAATCCCCACACAGCCAAGCTCAAACATCCAGTGGAAAGCCTTAACCAGAAGATCAGAGCTTCTTACAGCAGCAATGAGGTAGTAACATTAATTCTGTAATGTTAATTAGTGCATCTAGATTTCTGTGTCTAATTTATAAAGGTGTAATGCAGTATACAGTACAGGTATAGTGGTCTACCATGATGCACCAATAAGATCGGTTTTTATTCCACAGTGAAGTTAAATTCTGGAAGCTGATTGGTCAGAAATGAATGCTCCAAATAATCAAAGCCTGATAATAAACACTTTACAAAACAATTAAAAATATATATTATTTGTAATCTTTGAAAGCTTGTATATTTAACCTTTTTGGAAGGAGTCGCCAGTGTTAGGACTTTGTAACAGATTTTTCTTATAGTTTTACACTATGGGTAAAAATGTGTTTTATTCACGCTGGTAAAACTACGACCTTCGGCATTCTACGGCATTCACTTGTTTTACAAGCCTTCCAGTACATTTCACATAACTATAAGCAGGCAGCTCATGACAGTATGGGGCATTCTTAATAAATAAAATAAAAATAAAAATCCAGCCATTTGCTGATTGATGTTATATAACATGACTAAAACATTGAGCTTTGCGACAGGCGGGATCATACCAGAATTCTTTTGGTTACTTTCCTACACTCTTGCTAGCATCCTTCCCTATATCTGTTTCTCTCTCTCAATCTCACTCTCTCTCTCTCTCTCTCTCTTTTTCTATCTCTCTCTATCTCTTTCTTGTTATCATTCTCTCTCTCTTTTTCTATCTCGCTCTCTCTATCTCTCTCCCTCTCTATCTCTCTTTTTCTATCTCTTTCTACCTCTTTCTTGTTATCATTCTCTCTCTCTATCTCTCTCTCTTTTTCTATCTCTCTCTCTCTCTCTCTCTATCTCTCTCTCTCTCTCTCTCTCTCTCTTGTTATCATTCTCTCTCTCTATCTCTCTCTCTTTTTCTATCTCTCTCTCTCTCTATCTCTCTCTATCTCTTTCTTGTTATCATTCTCTCTCTATCTCTGTCTCTATCTATCTCTCTCTCTCTCTCTCTCTCTCTCTCTCGTTATCATTCTCTCTCTCTATCTCTCTCTCTCTCTCTTTTTCTATCTCTCTCTCTCTCTATCTCTCTCTATCTCTTTCTTGTTATCATTCTCTCTCTATCTTTGTCTCTATCTCTCTCTCTCCTTCGCTCTCTCTATCTCTCTTTTTCTATCTCTCTCTATCTCTTTCTTGTTATCATTCTCTCTCTCTCACTCTCTCTCACTCTCTCTCTATCTATCTCTCTCTTGATATCTCTCTATATTCTCTCTCTCTCTCTCTCTCTCTCTCTCTATCTCGGTTTGGCCTGCTGGGTCCTTAAGTCAGACACTTGAGCATCAGTGTCATTTTCCTTTGACAGCAGGCCAAAAGGATGGCAGGCATGAGTAACGCATTTTCACTCTGACTGTAATACTTGGTGACATATATCACAGCATGTACACACGCAGACACACACACACACACACACACACACTCGCACACACACACGCACACACACATCCAGAACCACGTACCTAAATCAACCCCCATCTGCCCACACGCATACATTAATAGAGACATAACCATGTAGTCATAGTGAGCCCTGTAGGCCGAGTAATTAAAGATAGATTTATGGGGCTTGCGTGTTAATGTTAAAGCCTGTGTACAAGTAAACACAGATGTTGACTAATGACTACAAAGCTAGTCTGGATTAGACACCTGGATCTAGTTTTCTATCATTCTGAGATGACTGTGGAACATTCTGAAGTGTTATTGGCATGTGGGTCTGTGAGAGTTGTTTTTTTTTCAGACCATCTATACTTAAAAAAACAACAGCCTGGTCAACCATTACAGGTTACAATCCATTGAGGATTCATCGGTTGTGGCCATCAGATTCGCCCTCCTTTTAGTGCTGAAAATGGACATACGGCAGACGCAGAGGTGATGACAGGAACAGCGAGGAAAACAATCACAGAAGCGCAAACATTGCCAAAGGCAGCTGAGACCAAATTATAATCAGCAATGAGAATCACAACTCTCAGACTTTCTGATGACTTTTTGTCTTCCTTCCGCTCCATTTCGGCTTGCTTTGAAAGACGTGGCGTTGTTTTTGTTGTATTTGGGTTCAACAGCACGACTTTGGCCTGCGTTCTGTACTGGACATCAGTCAGTATGTTTATATTCATGAGGGTTTTGTTTTTTTGCTGAATGCCAACAAGGTGTTTGATTCAGCCTTCACAGAAAGGCAGTGAAACGAACATAATCGGTCAAAAGATTATTTCCCATTGGTGGTTTTGTTTAAAAAGAAATCATTAAACAGACTGTTAGCAGTGTAGTAACAGTGTATTATTGAAAACAATTCTATACCAAATGTATAAGTCAAGTCAAGTCAAGAAGCTTGTATTGTCATTTCAACCATATATAGCTGACGGAGAACACAGTGAAACGAGACAACGTTTCTCCATGACTGTGGTGCTACACAGAACAAAGACAGAGCTAAGGACGTAAAGTAAGTTAGTCCTAGCCGCATAAAGTGCATCTGTGCAACCTGGTGCAACCTGGTGCAAACAAACAATACAAAACACTACAAGACAATACACAAAAGCAGTGCCGACCAGAGTACATACAGTACTGCAAAAATACAGGGATAAACACTTACTATAATAGCAGCAGTTATATGAGGTATTGTAAAGAATTGTGCGAAACAGCAATTGCCTGATTATGTAAGACAGCATGTGCAAAGAGCAAAATCACACACACACACACATATATTTATACATATATATATATATATATAATAAAAGTGCAGTAAAGTTTTAGTTTTTGATTCATTTTTTATCTAATTATTTAAATGTCTGGAGAAAACAGCAGACCGTGTTCCAGTGATGTAGCAGTAAATTGGCTCCAACAGATAAACACATCATGACACATATAAACAATTCATGCTTCGTTAAATGTTTGTCATTCGGTATATCAAGAGCAAAAAATACGAGCAGAAATAGAAATGTGTCATATTAGAGACGTCTTAGATGGGTGCAATTGTACGGAGCGACTTTAATAATAGGAAGGCGGATGAATTAAAGCAAAAGACAAAAAAGTATTAGCTAGTCAAAGGGACAGAAAGCAGTCAAAAGTCAAATTAGAGTGTAGGAGATATTAACAGGACTGGTAAAGTCAGGAGAGCGTCTACAACCTGAGCGTATGCTTCGCAGTGAGTCCTAAATGAAAGTTAGGTGTGTATGTTAGGTGTGTATTATGCACAGTGTGGTCCTTGGTGGGCATGTCTATGAGTTCTGGGAAATGGACTTCGCTGACTTCTCCATCTTTGAGTTCTAATTTGGGCAGCATTATATAACAAAGCAATTAGGGTTTAGTTATCTGACTATATATCATCCCCAGCCCAAACCACATGCTCCACTTCCTCCTCCGTGACTGACAGGCGACTACAGAAACCTTCTTGTCCAAGTTATTTAGTTGTCGGAGGGTCACGCATTTGGTTCATCTCTTGTTAGAGAGCAACAAAAACTTTGACTGCTAGCATCAGGAACCTCTTCAAATCGGCGCTGTCGGGCGGAAACCTCGTATGTCCAAATTTGGTCAATTTCATATTTTTTCACATATCGATGCTATTGGTCAGTCCCCACGTGGGTCTGTTATTTTTACAAGTTATTAACCAATCTAAAGTCTTGAAAATAGCTTGAGCGCAAATCTCATAACTCCATTGGACACTTCAGCTGTCCACCTCTTCTTCACTCCACAGGAGAGCTTCACGGCATATTTCTCCTTAATAAGAGTCGCAACGAATCAACACGTCTTCTGAGGTAAATGTCTTCAAAACACTGGGCTCAAAGAAAAAAAAAATCTTGACCCCCGCTAGTTCTGGTGCTCATCTGAGGACAGGAATTTAGCGCAAGACAATCCACTGCAACGTGGACTAAACCCTGTGCACTGCAGATAAGGTACGGCGTTTTTTTAATTTCCTAAAAAAAATGGTTTTGGAGATACGAGGATTCCACCCGAGAGTGACGAAATATAACAAATGCCCTAAAAATCACAGCGCGCACCTTTAAGATCCAAATTTTTTCCTTTAAACGCGTCACATACATACGGGATCGACCCGAGTGATAAGCGTTCTTCCCCTGGAAATGTACAAAAAAAACTTTTTGTTATCGTTTCACGCTCGTATCTGTCATCATGAAAAAGTTATTAATAAATGGTTCCTGTAATGTATGTACTATATAACGCGAGTCATAGTTTTGTGATAAGCCTGCCCCCTAGTGGTGATCTATATAATGATGTATTATTTTGCATTCAGTTCCGGTTCAGTAAATAGGAAATAACTGAGTTGCACCGCAAGCGATGGTGTCGTGTTATTATTTATCTGACTGCAGACACAACAGAATTGGCGACGAGTTTTCGGACCGACAAACACGGATGCAACAAAAAGACCTGAATGGTCTGGAAACGGAAAGGAATATTCATGATAAGAGCGCGTGAGTTACATTGAACAGAAAGAGAAGCCAATTAATGTCTCATGTGAAACTGCAAACCAGCGAAAATGTCAATGATTGGAACTATCACCGCATTTGATAGTAATGCTGAGGATTGGGGAACTTATGTGGAAAGGGTGGAGCTATACTGTGAGGCCAATGACATTGAGAATGATAAGAAAGTGGCTGTTTTGCTGAGCGTGATGGGAGCGAAAACTTATGGACTACTTCGTAGTCTGTTAACCCCTGAAAGGCCAGCGGATAAATCGTTCCAGCAAGTAGTGGACATTTTAAATGAACATTTGAGCCCCAAACCTTTACTAATTGCGGAAAGATTCAGATTCCACAAGCGGAACCAAGCTAAAGGAGAAAGTGTTTCCGAATACATAGCTGAGTTACGCCGATTGTCAGAGCATTGTCAGTTCGGAGCTGGGCTGGCAGATGCATTAAGAGACAGACTTGTTTGTGGTATGCATAATGAAAGTACACAAAAAAGACTGCTGACAGAAAAAGATTTGACGCTCGATCGTGCATTGAACATTGCAATATCCATGGAGACTGCAGCAAAAGATGCATTAGAATTGCAACAAAAATCAATAGAATGTGCAACAAATAAACTGGCACTGAAATCGGAAAGAAAACAAAAATGCTATCGCTGTGGAAAAATGTCTCATGATGCAAATGACTGCTGGTTCAAGGATAAAGAGTGTAGAAGATGCCATAAAAAGGGGCACATCGAGAGAGCATGCAAAATGGATAAACAGAAGGTACAGAAAGACAGAATGTACAAAGTGAAACGTAAATCTGCCACTGTACATCAAGTAACTGAAAATGAAGCGAACACAAGTTCAGATACTGATGATCTCTCATGCCTGGAACTGTACAGTATTAAAGAGACAGATCGAAGAGTTATTTGGCTTACGCCAGAAGTATCAGGTGTTAAACTCAAGATGGAGTTAGACACTGGATCTGCCTTATCGGTCATCTCAGCAGCTGATTACAAACGACTGTTTTCAAAAATACCACTGCAACAGACATCAGTGATATTAAAGACTTATACTGGTGAAAAAGTGTCTCCAAAAGGAAAATTACCAGTAACTGTGAATTACAAAGAAAATCAGCAACAGCTCAACCTGTATGTACTGGAAAATGGAGGGCCTGCATTGTTCGGACGTGAATGGCTGAGGAAAATACCTCTGGACTGGCACGCAATAAAAAACTTGGATATGTCCCAGCAAATTACAAACAAAGAGACACAAATTACTTTAACGCAAATTGTACAAAATGCAGAAGCTGTGTTTCGGAAAGGGATAGGAACACTTAAAGGAATAAAAGGGACTCTGGAGTTAAAAGAAGACACTTCTCCAAAATTCTTTAAAGCCCGCCCAGTCCCATATGCAATTCGTCCCAAGGTGGAGGCAGAGCTGGATCATTTGGAAAGAACAGGAATCCTGACTAAAATTGAACGGAGTGAATGGGCAACGCCCATAGTTCCTGTGATCAAAAAGGGTAAGACAGGGGATGTGCGTATTTGTGGGGACTTTAAAGTGACCGTTAATCCAGCTCTTCATGTAGTACAGTATCCCCTGCCACGCATTGAAGATATTTTCGCATCCTTGTCCAGGGGAGAACACTTCTCAAAAATTGACCTGGCCAAAGCATACCTCCAGATGGAGATGGATGAGCAATCCAAGAAATTCTTGACCATCAACACACATAAAGGGCTCTATCAGTACAACCGTCTTGTTTTTGGAATTGCATCAGCCCCTGCCTTGTGGCAGAGAGCGATGGACCAGGTGCTGCAGGGTATTCCAGGAACGCAGTGTTACCTGGACGATATCATTGTAACAGGGAAGGACGATGCAGATCACCTCCAAAACTTACAACGTGTGCTGACTCGACTGTGTGAGTATGGACTAAGAGCTAACAAAGAGAAATGTGAGTTCTTCAAGTCTCGGATTTCTTATTGTGGTCATGTGATAGACAAAGATGGTCTACACAAGTCACAGGACAAAATCGAAGCTGTGTTAAATGCACCACACCCACAGAATGTGTCTCAACTCCGATCATATCTCGGACTTGTGAACTATTATCACAAATTTCTTCCAAACCTCTCGACCGTGCTACACCCATTGAATACACTGTTGCAAACAAGAACACAGTGGAAATGGTCAGACAGTTGCGAACAAGCTTTTCAGAAGACCAAGATGCTCATAACTTCTGATATAGTGCTGACTCATTTCGATCCATCCATACCCATCAGGCTGGCATGTGACGCATCGCCGTATGGAATTGGCGCTGTGCTGTCACACAAGTTTCCAGAAGGCACAGAAAAACCGATAGCCTTTGCATCGAGATCACTAACGGCAGCAGAACGTAACTACGCACAAATAGACAGAGAAGCACTTAGCCTTGTGTGGGGTGTAAAAAAGTTCCACCATTACCTGTATGGTCAAAGATTCACCCTGATCACGGACCATCAGCCCTTGGTCTCGATCTTTAATGTGCGGAGGGGTGTCTCAGCGATGGCCTCAGCTAGGCTGCAGCGTTGGTCACTCTTCTTGGGTGCTCACCAATATGATATTGAGTACAAAGGCACCAAACTACATGGTAACGCGGATGGCTTGTCACGTCTGCCTCTGAAGTCAACAGACGAGTCACATAGTGTGGATCCAGCTGACGTGTTTCACACCACAATTGTGAGTCAGTTACCTGTAACAAATGCCACTATTCAGAAAGAAACCCGTAATGACCCCACATTGTCCAAAGTCTATGACATCACAGTTCTCGGGTGGCCAGCACACGGCAACTCACTGTATCCAGCATTCTCAGCGAGAAGAGAACAGCTTTCTGTGTGTCAAGGAACGCTGATGTGTGGATTAAGAGTTGTCGTTCCCTCCAAATTGCGTAGTAAGATGTTGGACACGTTACATGAAGGGCATTTGGGCACAGTAAAAATGAAGAATCTTGCACGTAGTTATATGTGGTGGCCGGGAATCGACAAGCAGATTGAGGATCTGGCAAAGGCTTGTCCTGGATGTCAACGGACCCAGAACTCTCCACCATTAGCTCCTTTGCATCCCTGGGAATGGCCGTCAACACCATGGCAACGAGTGCACGTTGACTTTGCTGGTCCATTTAGGGACTCCATGTTCTTGATCGCCGTGGACGCACATTCTAAATGGCCTGAAGTTGTTCCGATGAAGACAACCACATCTGAAAACACTGTTTCGGTATTGAGAACAATATTCTCCAGGAATGGGTTGCCAGAGCAGATATGCACAGATAATGGACGACAGTTCGTCTCAGACGAGTTTCGGAAATTCATGAAGCTGAATGGAGTCAAACACATCACTTCTGCGCCATACCATCCTGCCACTAATGGCTTGGCGGAAAGGTTTGTGCAGACTTTCAAGAAAGCAATAAAAGCAATGGACAATGACAGCATTTCGCTACAACACAAAATAGACAACTTTCTTTTCATGTACAGGAATGCAGCACACGCCACGACAGGCCAAACACCAGCGATGATGTTCCTTAAAAGAAACTTAAGATCTCGCTTGGATCTCATCAGACCAAATGTTCGACGTGACGTGGAAAATAAACAATTTGAGCAGATAAAGGACAGACCTACAAGAAATTTCCGAGTTGGACAAGAGGTCTTAGCACGCGACTACAGACTGGAAAAGTGGCAACCAGGTACTATCACCACCAGAACGGGACCCTTGACGTACACAGTGAAGGTTGGAGAAAATACTTGGAGACGCCATGTAGATCAGTTGGTGGATCGCCAGACAAAATCCTCACCTTTACCTGCCCCTGATTCGCATGCCAAGGACAACAATGCTGTCGACACTGTCCCTCCTACATCAGTTAACGTGAATGAATCTGAGTCGCATGAAGATGAACCAGATGTCACAATGCCGGTTGCGCCTGCACCTGCACCTGAATCTCACCTAGGCTTACAGAGACGTTATCCTGAGAGATGTAGAAAACCTCCTCAAAGGCTTGATTTGTAGCTATGTTAAATTAGAAACATTTTGTTAGAGTACCTGTTGATGTAATGCAGTACGTTTTGGTTTTGTGTTTCATGTTTCTCAGTATAATTAATCTAGTGGGGGAGGAAAGTGTAATGTATGTACTATATAACGCGAGTCATAGTTTTGTGATAAGCCTGCCCCCTAGTGGTGATCTATATAATGATGTATTATTTTGCATTCAGTTCCGGTTCAGTAAATAGGAAATAACTGAGTTGCACCGCAAGCGATGGTGTCGTGTTATTATTTATCTGACTGCAGACACAACAGTTCCTGTTCTTGGCTTGGTACTACTTCCTTTAAACTGCTGTATAATTCTAGCTATGAAAAATATGTCCTACAAGGTTGAATGGAAGAAACCAGGAGCCTGTAATTCATTTTTGGATCACACATTTGAGTTGACATGATTCAAAGGAAATGACACACTTGTGTTTGAAACCTGCTCTCCCCAATAGCAGGTGCTGCATGGAGTCCAGGTGTGAGATTGAGTGTTATTTGAAACTAGAATACCAAAGAAGTCAGCACTAAATGTCTGTCCATTCAGGCTTATAATGACTAACCCTTATCGTGTTTAGTTTTTCAGACTGCGTTGGAGCACTTTGCCTGGGAAACAGCGTGCGAGATAATGTAGGGGCGAGTGCCATGGCTAAACAATGACGAGCCGAAAAAAGCTCCCATGTGTTTAATTTCCCTGTGAATTCAAATTAATAAGCAAATAAATCCATGCATAAATAATCTAGGAGATAAATAAACGGTCGGCAGCACAGCAGAGTCTGCGAAACAATGGTGTCTCATTACGGGAGCACAAAAGTGACAGGAAGGGATGCGTGATTGGGTTTTTTTTTGACAGGGGGAAGTATCGGGGTGGGTGATAGGGGATAAGAGAGGAAGAAAGACAGAGGTGAAGCTAGGGAGAACTTTGCAGGACTGCGTTGTAGCTCTCATCAGGTTCATCTCTGCGCGTAATTGATGCTAATGACTCGGCTTGCTGCTCCCTGAGTGTACTTCCACCCATCATGCATGGCACACAGTGCACAGGCTAATGGTATTGTGAGAGTAATTAAAAATAAGTCCAAGCGTGTACGTCGTGCGTGCATCAAAGAAATAGAACAAGACCTTATTGTTTATCTCCCATCTCATTTCAATCCCTTCGAAACAAATAAGCCATGCACAAGTCTAGGGACTTTTTCAGAGTCAGAGCACGGCTAGCAGGAAGCAAACAGGTCAATAAGAGCAAATAAAGAAGCTGGTAGGGGAGAGCGTGCACATTACCAAACGTCATTTACACACCTGTCATTCTGCCAGTGCTCAATAACTCCACTCATAAATAGTGAGAATAAAACAATAAACCTGCTGATATGCTCACATTTTGGCAGCATGGAAATCATTTAATCGCACCGTGAAGCCCAAGTACCTTGTATAAGTATGCCATGAAGCCATGAGAAATCTTTAGCAAGCTCCACATTAATATAAAATAAGGAATGGATCAAGAACAGCAAAGATCTGAGCTGATAAAAGATGCAATCACCATAATATCCCTGTCAGTCTACCATGCAGGATTTTCCTGATTTTAGTGATCCACATCAAATCATTTCTACTGTATATTGCTTTGGTATCTTCTATAATATAATCTGCAATATTACAAAATACGTTAATGCATTTATTCTATACATTGTAGTTTCTATAATATCTTGTATGCTGGACAGTCATATAAACAGGTTTAAAAAATGTCTCAAATCATTCAGCCATTTTATCTAGCACTTAATCCATACAAAGTTCAGGGGAACCTGGAGCACAAGGAAGGGGACACCATGGATGAGGTGCTAAACCATCACAGACAACAATCACATATACTACAGTATGGACAATTCAGACTGAGGAGGAAACAGGAGTACATGGAGGAAACCCTGAAGCATGGGAAGAACATGTAAACTCCACAAACATCTGGATGTGGAGCTACCTGGAGGTACCTGGAGGTACTGTACGAGGCAACCTACTAACCACTATGCCGCAATGGCCCTGAGTGTAAAATGACTGAGATGTTTATGGGAGTCACCAGTTTGCCAGCATCGCTACATCGTAACAGTCAGATATAAAGCCGTAACTTCACGTTCTCTGACAGGAGATACACTTCATGACCGATTTCTGATGAACTTCAAAAAAGAGAAAAACAAAGGGACTGGTTAGGGACTGGATGACTGCTTATACCTACTGCTTAAGGAGGTTCAAGGTTCTTTATTTGTCACAAACCATATTGCATCATGTGTGATGTAATGTCATGAAATTGTTTTTCTTAGTTACCTCAGTGCAACAGTCCCACAGAAAAAAAGAGATATATAAGAAATATAATAAATAGATAGAATATGGTAAAATATTATTAAAAAAAAAAAGAAAAAAGGGAAAAAAAGGACAGAAAATGTATTGTAAACCAAAATGGATAAAAAGTACATCATTCTTTAAAAACAAATATAAATAAATATTTTGATCTTTGTCAAATTACTGTAATATAACTGGAATCATAACAAGCCTCTATGGGGTTTAACTGAAGAAACAAAATATTTTTATCATCTTATCATTTATGCCTAAATAGTACCCATAAAGTGTAAATAGTGTAAATGTAGGTTCATTAAGCTATATAATGACTTCTCATTATATTATTTTTAGGGCATCAGGGTCATGGTGGCTTGGTCACACCTCCAAGGTTGGGGTTCAATCCCTGCCTTTGCCATACTGTATGCTTGTGGAGTTTCCATGCTCTCTCCCTGCTTTAGGGGATCCCTCTGGGTTCTCTAGTTTCCTCCCCAGTTCAAAGATATGCCTTGTAGGCTGATTGGCATCAATAAATTGTCAGTAGTGTGTGTGAGTGTGTCCTGTGATAGACTGGCATCCTGTCTTGGATGTACCGTTCCATTGTTTCCTGAGTCTCCTGGGATAGGATCTCCATGACCCAGTAGGATAAGCTGTCAGAGATGCGGGGGTGTCTTCGTGAATACAATTCAGACCCAAAATACAAGATTGATTAAATAAAAACACAACACAACAAAAGCAAGACACAGACCACGAAGACATTACTGAGACAAAACAAAGACGAGGATTCCGTGGCACAAATAAATAAGGAAGACAAATAGACACATAAGGAACAGGTGTGCTGAGGCTGGAAGGAATAGACAAGGGCAGGGCAGACACGTGAACACGTGAACACAAAAGTCAGGGCTAGATCCTGACATAAGCAGTGTAGAGAAAGAATGGATGGATGGATGTTTATGTGTTTCTTATAAAACACTTCTAAAATAGTCAGTGGGATTGTTAGCCATAGCATAGAGTCATGTTTTGAATACACTTGATTATCTAGAAGGCGTTTGAAAGAACTTCCTCTTCAGAGCAGGTGGATGTTGGAGTCCAAATTTGGCAAGAGCCATAGCACTGTCTAGATTCACATTCTAGTAGCAGTAGTTTGCCCCTTTGAGATTGCAGCTTGACAGCATTGGTGAAAATACACTGCTTTAGATAGCATCACTGTTTAGTTCGCTCTGAGGTAAAGAGAGCATTTGCATTCTAAGGTGTTCCTACTCCTGGCCCTTAGGTCACATTCCCACATGGCAAGTAGACTTCAGGCCAGAGACAGGGTCACCCTCATTAATCACATCAGCATCGCATCTCTCTCTCTCTCTCTCTCTCTCTCTTTCTCACTCACTCATTTCCTTTTTCACTTCACATTCACAGCTCCTCATTGATTGAGAGTAGTGGTTAATTCCCTGGTGGAGCAAAAGAGACACATGAAAGCACACCTTTAACTTGTTTCTAATCGACCACGTTGTGACCCAGCGGCATGAAAAGAGTAAAGATGTGTCTTTCTGAAGATCTGCATAAGATTAGCTGTTCTTCTTCCCTCCTTATACCAAACACAAAACCGTTAAGGCGTTTATTATTCGTATGTCACCTACGCATGCTCAATGACTGACAAAGAGGATCAAGGCTTCCTCGACAGAAGCATGAGCTGATTAAAGAACGGATTTCAAAGGGGGGGAACGTAATTAATGTTTCTGGTTGGCCCATTCACTCAGACATTTATGACATTTCATTTTTTCCTAAATATAATCCTCTGTAAGCAGGAAGTCAGGAACATTTGTATAGTGTAAGAGTTTTTCTCTCGTGAATCCACATGCTTTCTGCTGAACTGATTCAAGCAACCGCTTTGTCCTGTGATGCTACACAGCATGTGTTTTTCCACATAATACAGATCTGTCTCAAATCGCATACTGATATACAATTTTAGATTCTTTTTGTGCACTTACAGTATAATTTTCCAGTGTGTTTACAATCAGAAGAGAACAAAGGCATTCTGCTAAAAAAGACCAGTTAATATGCTATTTTTTCTTCTCTTTTTTTACTTTTACTTTTTTTATGTTTTTTCTATAGAATCACATCAAAAAATGCTTTATTCCTGTTACACAGCTATCTGCCAAGGATTGTGGTTATCCTTATTCATTTATAGCTACCTCTAATCTCTGGAATGTCTGCAAAACATTCATATTATAACAGCTATAAACAGTATTTCCCTCGTCATAAAGTTAATAAGACTAAACAACCGGTTTGTTACCCAAGAAACCAGAAAGTCCCCATCCAGGAGAGTGTTCTCTGTCAGAACAGCTTTAATTCTAAGTGACTCTTTTGTAAATTTCACACTGAATGTTTTGACAGAGAAAGAATTAGGGAACCTGGAGCCTTTCCCTTGAGAATTGGGGCACACGGTGGGGGGAAACCCTGGAGATGGGGGAGGAAACCAGAGAACCCTGATGAATCCCCGGAAGCACAGGGAGAAAATGCAAACTCCACCCACGCAGGCAGGATAATAATTCATTTCTGACAACAAATTTAAAGTTGAACGTAAACAAGAAAAGCTCAAACCATAACAAGAATGATTATTTAGAAATTTGCACTTACACAAAATGTGAGAGCTAGATTTGGAAGGCAGTAATCTGAAAATGCTCACTGTGTCCATGGCAACTGCTGTGCCATTGACTAATCCCTGCAAACCGACGATGCTGTTTATTACTATTACTAACTTCAATGAATTTTGGGATTTCTGTTTTACTTCAGCTCCCAAACATCTTGAATACAGTTTTCACCTTGTTGCTTGTGTCTCGTCATTGTCTCATTGTTTAGCTTGTTTATATTCCACTTTATTCACCAGCAATTTTAAACTCTTTCACATTGTTATATTACAGAACTAAGCCATGGTCTAAGTTTTCCTTGCCTAATTCACTGTTTATCCAGTTTCCATGTTTACAAGCTTCAGTCTCCTATTTGTTGGCTTCTCTAATTATCCCAAACCTCCAGCCCCAGGTAGCACTTCAGTTATTATCTGTTCTGACCTTAGCCTGTCTGTTTTCTAGATAATGAGTGTGGATTGGCTCCGTTAGACCGCACTGTCTGTGATATGACCTCTACGACAAACTGTGCCTGTGATTATCAAATATCTAAATAAAGAGTTTCTGCTAATAGGAACAACTGACACCAGGTCCGAAATGAATAACAACTGATTAACTAAAGGAAAACATGTCAAAGAAAAGTGAAGAAAAGTATAATAATTCAATTGTAGATTTCTATGAACACCCAGCATCCAATATTTTTGTTAACTTTTGAAAACATATTCCCAAACTACCAGCAAGAGAGTCTGAGGTTTGGAAATATATACACAATATGTATAAGACTAAAAAAATATTGGAGAACCTGACCATCAAACCCAGTATGATTCTTCCCAACACTGTTGCCACAAAGTTGGAAGCACATGCTGTAGAATTACAGCTTCCCTGCACTGTAAATAAGAGTCAGTGTCTGAGTGTGCAAAGAGCTCCATGAAGCTCCTCGAGCTCCATGAAGACATGGTTTGCCAAAGTTAGAGTCAGAGAACTGGAGTGTCCTGCACAGAACCCTGACTCTGAATCAACCCCACTGAATACCTTTGGAATGAACCGGAACACTGATTAAACCCCAGACCTCCTCACTATCCTAACATCAGTACCTGACCTCACTAATGCTCCTGTGGCTAAATGGATAGATCCCCACGGCCATGCTTCAACATCTAGTGGAAAGCCTTCCCAGAAGATTAAAGGTTATTATAACATTAGAATGGAACTAGTTCCTAGAACTAGTGCCATGGGATGTTTAACAAGCACATATATTTGTGATTGGTCAATGATCCACACACTTTTGGCCATACTGTGTATATATTATGTTAAATATTCTCAAAAGGTGCCGTGCTGCATAAAGGTTTGAGAACTCTCTAGAGAATCTAAATGATTCAAAAATCTGGTGTTCGAAATATATTACCTTCACATTATCGCCAATTACTTGTGGTAGGAAAAAGGGAGGTGAGACCCTGCTCGAGTGTTAGTTCAGGAAGGAAGAACCCACCACAATGCTTCACACTCTCACTAATGAACCAATTATCTCTGCACTGCAACACAGTAAGCCACAGGAAGTGGTGACTTCTGTCATCCCTGTCATTTTACCAGAATATACAAGTTCTACAAGTTTCCTTCAGAAGAAAAGTGAATGTGAAGGTGTAGGAGGTGAAACCAGTTGATATTCAAAT